>NC_092697.1:30605365-30915365 GCF_964275005.1 Diadema setosum
TGCTTAGGAGGACAAGACAGTGCTCTTCAATATCCTAGATGAATCAAATTCTATCATTCTTTTTATCAACATTATTATCATATTATCATACTATTATTATTATCAACGTCATCATGATTATTGTTATCATTATTATTACTATTATTATTGTTGCTGTTGTTGTTAATAGTAATAATATTACCATTCCAACCAATTGGGACACGGAATTCAGCACAAAAAAAAAACAACAACAACAAACAAACAAACAAAAAAACCCCAAAAACTCAACAACAACAACAACCAAAAACATTAGAATTATGATATTGATAAGTGGTGAACAGACTTTCCGACTTTTCTCAAAATTTCGGGGGGGGGGGGGTTCATTGCAATCTTTTTTACAGTCGCTGAATCCACATAATGTTTCCGGATACTTTCTATGTAACATGTTTAAAGCAAGTGTTTTGTAACAGTAAGAGAATTCATTCAGTTACTCCGTCCCACTGGTATATACTTGCCAGGTTAATTAATGTCTAATGCTATATATACTACATGCAGTGTAGCTTGGCAGCCTGGTGGCTTGACATAAAAAAAAAGGAAAAAAGGAGAGAAAATATGTATAAACACTGCAGGTGTTTATAAACGTTGTTCTTCTGCGCTATGGAAAAAAAAAAGAGAACGAAGAAATAGAAACATGGAGAGGACATTCGAGGTTTGATGTAACTGTTGGCGCAATTAGCATGATTCCAATTCAGGACAGAAGCGGAAGCACAACCTGACTAAAAATAGTGAAAGAAAAAATGTAAAAGAAATAGGCAAATATGTAGGCAGACAGATAGATAGAGAGATAGATGGGTGGATAGATAGATAGAAATACATGTATATGGTAGATGGATAGATATAGAATGATAGATGACTATAAATATGTAGTCGGTGGGTAGAGAAAGAAAGGTAGATAGTTGCAGATATGATAATTTGTGAAAAGAGATAGAAGGATAGATAGAAATACATAGTTAGTGGACAGAGATACGAAGATAGATGGCTATGATATAGAAATGTATGGTTAGTGGACTGAGATAGAAAGATAGCTAGTTTTTGAATGGTTAGTGGATAGAAATAAACAGATAGATTCCTAGACAAACAATGGGATAGACAGACGAATAGAAAGATGGCGGAGGAACACGAGAGCGATGGCGATGGTGAAGACGTTTGATGGAAGAAAGCGCCACCACACGGGAGGATCGAAGTCTACGTACTTTCTTCTCCTCTTCCTCCTCTTCCTCTTTCCTTTGTGCCTTCCCCGTCCCACGATCACCGCGACCCTCCTCCGGGTCGGGACCGTTTCCGCCCATAGCGCGTTGTTGTTGTTGTTGCTGCTGCTGTTGTTGTTGTAGTAGTTGTAGTTGAAGTCGCTGTTGTTGTTGTTGTTGTTGCTGTTGTTGCTGCTGAAGACGTTCCTCATTGATGGACGACGCCGACATCGTTTTTTTCATGCTGCCGAAAAATCGGGTGCCATGGCAACCATCCGCGCTGCCGCCATCCTGTGAAGATTTTGAGGCTTTGGGCTTGCAAAACATCCACACCTGGAAGGCATGATGAAGGTTAACAGGAGAAAGAGAGAGGGTAGGGATGGGGGAAGGAGAGGGGAGAGGGAGACAGAAGACTGAGATGCATCCACGCTAGTGGACAGAGTCGGGGAGGAGGGGATGGACGTCGGCGAGCGGCGAAATAGCTTTTTTTCATCACGTGATAATGCGCCAAGTCGGCATCTCACATACAGGAAGCAAAAATTATTAGACCAAATCAATATTCAGAGATCAGATCAAGATGAGATTCTGCTATTAACATATATAGCAGCTGTTACATTGAAGTTATGTTGTTTTTATGAGGTAAGCGTTGCCGAATTTAAAGTCAGACACTATTGGATGAGGAATATTCGTATTCTTGTCTCTCTTTTTTTGTATAATGGTTGAACAGCAGAGGCTGAAATCAACGAATAGTCTACCACAGAAATTACCTCACCGTTTTGTTTTTGTTTCTATATGCAGTTATTGCACCCCTCCATTTCCCCGCTCGCAAACGTCTCCGTAGATACTACAAAAATAAAAGGCTACATGCATTGTACTTACCGTTAATTTGAGTGTATTCTACATATCAATTAATATATACCCACTCACCGGGTTTCCGTTCTTGTGAAAATTCATGTAGATGTCCATTTTGTCCGGTTCGCGGTAAGGTCCAGTCGGCATAGTCCCAGGCGGTCTCTCTGTCGTCATGTTCCTTTGGGATACATAGGAGGGCGTCGACGGGGGCAAAGCGAGCACCTATCTGACGGCCCCCTCCTTCCAATACGGCCGATTAATGGTAACTTGCACGCCCACAGACAGAGGCAAAGCAACGCACTCGCTCTCACGATTTAGCTAAAAAAAAAAATCTACCCCCACGAATGACGAAGCCCGCGCCAATGAATGGATGAATGGATAAATGAGTGAATGAAGCGAGTGGTGCGGCAGTCGTATCGCTTAGTGACAGTCGCTCCCGGATCCCGCTCTCATTAGCACCGTCAACTGTGTCTAAACTGGATGGGAGGGAACATCAGCCCTTTGGCCCAGGTGAATGAATAAGAGCAACAGCACCAACAAACAAACATGAATGGGTTTCCTCTCCACGGAAAGACGTCACATCTTCTCCAACAAGTGAGCGACGGTCAGCGAGCCAAAACCGTTCATCTTCACAAAGCACTCTCCGTCTCCTCATTTTACTCAATCCTATAAAGTCAGCGGACTGCTTAACCTTGAGAACTTAATTCTCTATTTCTACGAATATCATGTCCCTTTCAGACCCCACAGTGCATCAGACACGAAACTATAATTTGGTTATAGCATTCGATGTTAGTCATCATTTTATTAACAACTGACAGGCATTTCAAATATATTTTTTCACTCCCCAAACATATACGTGCCAGCCAGAGTGCCAGTGTATTTTCATATGAATGTCGAATCGTCGTCACCTCAGATCAAAATATTTTCTTCATACTTTATTGAGGTTCTTTTCGGAAAGTTGATTCGTTGCCAAGCCCCCACAAGCACCCCCATAAACATCACGAATGATTTAATTCTTCATGGTCCCCCATATTCACACAATGATGCGTTCCGGGGCCTAAACGGCACGTTTAAGTCTCACAACCCCGCTGAGGACTCCGTCAACGAATTCCACGGAAGGTGGGAAGAAGAACGGAAAGCCTGGCAAAGGTCCTTCTCCTCAGATCACATCTCCCCTCTCTCTTACACACGCACATACAAAGCGCAGAAAAAGAAAACAACAACAACAACAACAACAACAACCAATGCGCCCCTAATTACTGCTGTAAACTGAGCACATATAAAGACCTGAACCATCATTAGCTGTTATAACTCTTCTAGAATGTCTTATTTTACTATCATTATAAATAGATGTGTAATGTGTAAATATGATATAACCTAATGGCCCTCATCTTATTCCCTTTTTGCTCAGTTTTCAACCTTAACAAATGATGTGAATATTTCATCATGGATTTCTTAAAAAAAAAAAAACTTTATTCATTTGATTGAAATCGTGCTTTGCAATCCATTGATAGGCCTAAGGCTTGATAAGGATAAAGATACTGTTTGAACCCTTTTTGTCGATCACTTCAAATTTCCTTTTATCTCTCAACACTCTGACCCCAAACTAAAGTTTTTCAGCGCCTCCTGCATGTCTTATTATTGGACATACTATAAAACAGGAAACAAAGAGAGAAAAATCATCCTAAATCTCTCACAGTTCTTCTGTCTTTGGAGTTGCTTCTGTGTGTTTTAACACTTAGCTCTTTAATGAAATGCAATTCCCTCAGTTGGGCACAATTTTTCTCAGAAAAGTAACATAATGTGATCACATGATCAAGAGTGTACAAGTACACCGAGAAAATCCAGGGTATTAAATGCTCTTTCACCTCACATCTCGCAAACAACGCACGTGCATGTCATGATCAGATTTAAAAAAAAATGCCTAATTGGGCAAGACGCTTTAAAGAAGCTGAATTGATTTTTTTTTAAAACTTGCTGCCACCTTGAATATCTCTTTACAATCAGTATTACTGGTCCCTCTGGTTAATTTAACACTCATCAAGTATTAATATGGGGACTTGGCTCATAAATTGTGTCATGAATATCCTCCTATATACATCAAATTAATTTACGCTTCTCAAGTCAGTCAATCCCATGAGAAATATGACAATAACATCACTGAAAAAAAAAATCTACTTTTGCTCTCACCTTGGCTTCTCTCATTCTTCTCTCTTTGGATTCTTTTTAAGGAATGGGAGGGAGGGGGGGGGGGGGGGGAGAAGGGGGCGATGGAAGTTGCCACTTAACTTAACCCCGCCTGATTCCGAGGGCTCGCTATCGTGCCGCAGTACAAACCAGAGAGCTGCGCAAACTCCCCCCCCCCCCAACTGAGAGTAGATCATGCACGTTTCCGGCTCCTCTTTCTACGGATTTCCCCTCCCCTTCCCCTCCTCCCCCCCCCCCAATCTTCTGACATAATGGGGTTGCGGTACTGAGTACTTAAATTCAAGTGATAACACTGCAGTCACATGGTCACAGGAGCATTGCCATCGCTAGCATCCACCCCATTATACTGCACTAAGTGGGCGACGACAACCCTTTTTCATCTAATTTCTTTCTAAACTTTTTTAATTACGGATTTACTTGGGGCTTTACGCCAGGAGGATCGACTCTTTTCCTCACCTTGCCAGTTCAGTGGGAAAATAAGGCGATCTTTTAAGACCAAGTTGTTTCAGCGGTAATCCCTCTACATGGTTTAATTTCATGCACCTGTCTTCCAAGTAAAAACGAGTGATGATTTTTCAGATATTCTATTTGTACATTTTATTTTGACAAACCAAATTTCTTTTCTAACCACAGTGCGCTAAAAACACAAGTTGCTAGTTGTTAGTTCCACTGATTGTTCGCAGAAGACTGTTTCTCTATTCAATACCATAATAATGTGGATTTTTCTCATATGGATTTTGTTGTCATTACCGTTATTATTACAACGATTGTAACTATTCTCATTTTATCATCATCATCATCAATAATAATTTAGTAATCATTACCATAAGTAGTAATATTTTTTATTTTCAGAGTAATATTTTTCTCGTTAAAGTTGTCAAACACAAGCAGTATTAAAGTGTTGCATATCACAGTTGTTGTTCTGTTTTTTTTTTTTTTGGGGGGGGATTTCTCTCTTTTTGTACTTTCTTTATGATTTTGATATCATAACCAACATTTTTGATCATTGCTTTCACAATCCTTCCTTTTTCTTGTTTCAGTGTCTACCTTTATACCCTTGTCGCCCTACCGCTTAATACTCGTTGCCACATCAGGTTAAAGGAATATCAAAATCTGCCGAACACTTCCACCATCAAGTTGATTTCCTTGCCTTTTTAGTCATTGACTTAATATATCTATTTGATCACGATAATCATGATCACTGATAATCAATTAATCATTAATAACGATACTATTATAACAGAGACCTTTTCCAGCTTAACTGACTGCTTTGGCATGCTTGATGAACGGAGATTTTCTGAAATAGATCACACCCTTTAATGAGAAAGATGTTGTAATCAGGGATATAGCTAGGGCATAACAGAAGGCCAATATAACAGTAATTTGAAGATGAGATGCATTTTAACAAGTAGGAAGTAGAAAGAGCGAAGGGCTGATGTGATGTTGCAAAACATCCCGCCACTAAAAACGGGAGACGCATAAATCTGTCTCGTTTACAACAGATGACACAATTCGATAGAAAACGGAAGGCGATCATTATTCATTCCGCCTTGAAGCCAAAGTTTTGACTTTTGGAACAGTGTTAAAGTTTATACTGCAGTTGCCAGAGGATTGTGTCGTGCGATCGTTAAAAGAACAAAAACTATTAGTGTTTTTTTCGTACGATGTCTGAATTAATGAATATCTGGCACTACTTTCCAAGAATGACCTTTTCATAACCGTGAATATGGTTGGCATTCAGTTAAGACAACTGTTATAAGCAATGCAACTTTTTTTTTTTTTTTTTTTTTTTTTTTTTTGCAGTTTCACTTCAAGAGAAGATAGAAGAGGAGACGAACGAAAAGAACACAAGAAGAAATGTTGAATGTCGTAGTTTTTGATAACCAGCCAATCAATTCTCAATATCATCAGGGGGAATCCGGACTTGTTAAATGGTTAGTTTGGTCAGCAAGAGTGAAATAATCACAATAATTGACAGTGAAAATCTAATAAAGATAAGGAAGAAATTAATAAAGTTTCGGTTACATTCACAGAACACTTGTCGAGTAGTCAATATGTTATTATGCAATAATGTATGAGTTAATGTTTTCATCCCCTCACAACATGCTGCATAGTTTGTACACTAAACCTTGATATTTCCACTTATTTTTTGTTCAAATGCATTTATACCATAGTCTCAAACCTTAATGTATATATATATATATATATATATATATATATACATATATATATATATATATATTTTTTTTTTTTTTTTCTGAGGACCAATCATTATTTTCTGAAGTTATTAAGGCTGGAATAATAAAATTTTGTACAAATTTATCGCAAAAGGAATTGAATTTTCTTCGATTTTTTTTTCTTGTACACTATCAATCAAAATTTGTGAGATGACAACATCCTTAGTTAGCTCACGCATATGCATATTCATAGTAATTAACTATCGTAGAACTGTTTGCAAAAATTAGATAACATTCACAATTTCATAACTTCCCTAATTTTTCTCCGATTGTGATTAAACTTTCACTGTCATGCTTATAGAAATTAACCCTTTTATTCCGACAAAGTTTTAACTGGTGCGGTTTTTGTGCTCGTATTAACCACTTATGCAAATTAGATCACGGGCAATAATATCACCGCATAGAAATGTTATACACGTAGCTCTTTCATATACAAATCTATCTATTTATGTTTTTAGTCCATAATTTAGAAATAACAGTGCATTTTAAAAGTTATAATTAGTTATGCACTATGCAACTTTACAATTACCTTATTTCGTAAAATATTATTAATTTTCTCTGATTAACGTCGAAAGAGGAAATTGTGTCAAGAAATGAGTGCCGGTAATAACTTAACCCTTTTGAAGCAAAGACGTATTTAAAAAACAAACACAACCTTAAATTTGTACAATCTCAATATCTTTTCAGTCCTATCTGCGAAACGTCCACCTTATTTTTATTCATGTGTTTATTTATTTACTTATTTACTTTTTTGGATTTATTTATTCACTTATTTAACTACATATTTATTTATTTATTTACTTTTTTGGATTTATTTATTCACTTATTTAACAACATATTTATGTATTTATTACTTATTCATTTACTTATATATTTATTTATTGATTACTTAATTTTAGGGGATAGTTATATTCTTAAAGTGAAAGTTGAACATAGGATGGACTATCTGTAACATAGGATGGACTATCTGTAAATCGTCTTCCCTTATCTTTTATTCATGTATTTAACTATTAATCAATTTAATTATTTATTCGCTCATTTGTTTATATCTCTATTCATTTATTATTTGATTTTAGCGGGATAGTTATACTCTTAAAGTGGAAGATGAACATGGGATTGAATATCGCTTTAAACACCGTCCTGGCAGGTTATTCTTTTAGCGCGTCTTCACGGAGCTCCGGAAAGCAGTCAAACAGGAGTTGCTTCTGTCATGTCCTTGCTTGGTTACAGCATCTTTCTCATTAAACGTCTACCCCTATTTTTATTCATGTATTTATTTATTTATTTATTTACTTTTCTGGATTTATTTATTCACTTATTTAACTATACATTTATTTATTTATTTATTACTTATTCATTTACTTATATATTTATTTATTGATTACTTAATTTTAGGGGATAGTTATATTCTTAAAGTGAAAGTTGAACATAGGATGGACTATCGCTTTAAGATTGAGTAAGATTGAGTATCGCTTTAAACACCGTCCCCCGCAGGATGTTCTTTTAGCACACGTCTTCATGGAGTTCCGGAAAGCAGTTAAACAGGAGTTGATAGCTTCTGTTATGTCCTTGCTTGGTTACTGCATCTTTCTCATCAAACGTCTACCCCTGTTTTTATTCATGTATCTATTTACTCAATTATTTGAATTTATTTATATTTCATTTTTTATTCATTATCTATTCATTTAATTACATATCTATTTATTTATTACTTAATTTTAGGGTGATAGTTATACTCTTAAAGTGGAAGATGAACATGGGATTGAATATCGCTTTAAAGGGAAGGTAAGAGCAATGCGGATTGAGTGAAAGCAGCAACATTAGTAGAACACATCATTGAAAGTTTGAGGAAAATCGGACAATCGATGCAAAAGTTATGAATTTTTAAAGTTTTGATGTTGGAACCGCTGGATGAGGAGACTACTAGAGGTAATGACGTATTAGTGGACAACAATATAAAGAAAATATAAAGAAAATTCCACAAAAATTCATTTTTCATGAAAATTACAAATTCCATCAACTTGATACTGATATATGTTATGGGTAGCAATTATTCCCCCTGCTTTCTGAAAGCGGCTAGTCAAGTGCTCTTTTATAATGCTGGAAAAGTGAATTTTTGTGAAATTTTCTTTATATTTTCTTTATACTGTTGTCCACTCATACGTCATAACCTTTAGTAGTCTCCTCATCCAGAGGTTCCAACACCAAAACTAAAAAAAAATTATAACTTTTGCATCGATTGTCCGATTTTTCTCAAACTTTCACTGATGTCTTCTACTAATGTTGCTGCTTGCACTCAATTCACATTGCTCTTTGGGTTTACGTTCCCTTTAAACACCGTCCCCCGCAGGATGTTCTTTTGGCACACGTCCTCATGGAGTTCCGGAAAGCAGTTAAACAGGAGTTGATAGCTTCTTCTCCCTTGTGGGAGTTCTTCCTCTTTGTCATGACTTTCGCAAGTGAATATGAAAACTAAGAAAAAATAGAGAAGATTCTTCTAAAGTCGGAACTCGAAACTTCTAAAGTTTCAAGAGAGACCAGAGACACAATCTATCATACTACATTCTCTCAAGTTTATACATATGCCCTACTATGAAGAACTTGATCGTAAAGACGGGTTAAACGCCATCTTCAAACATTTCAAAGTACTTGCATCATCAGGTAGAACATTTTTTTTTTGATTGATACTGTACTTTTTACATAACAAATGATGCAAATAATAACAAATCTCGATGGAATCCCATTTTCTTTGTTCATTTTTCCACTAATAACAAATAATGATTACAAAAAAGTTATAATAACAAATTTCCCACTTTTTTAATTCAATTTCTTTTTAGTAGCTTTGCTTTTAGCAGCTGTGCTTTTAGCAGCTGATAGAAAATACTAACAAGAATGGACTTTTCTCGTTTTGAGATTTAACTCTTTCAATTTATATGGTAATGATTATGTATATTACAATATTTTATTGCACTTTCTTCTTTGTGAACATGATTATTACATTACTGAAAGAAATTCTAAAAAAAAAAGGAGAATACGAAAAAAGTGGGTAAGTGAGTATTAACCTGTTGATATTGTGCCAGGAAATTCAACTGGCCAAGAATATAATGGGGTATTTGCATGCATTATCAGTATGTGAACAAAAACGTTATAGCTTTTCAACGAGAAGGTAATGTAATCAATTCAAGAAGAAGAAGAAGAAGAAGAAGAAGAAGAAGAAAAAGTTAAGAATGTCATGAATCGAAAAGTTCTTCTAGTTTTATGTGGTGTTGCCACAGAGGTCAGGGACGCTTGATAAGAATTGATATATTATATTTCCATCACAATTTCAATTCAACAAGATATCAATGGAGTTTCACATGAGATATTAATTGGCAGCCACGTAGTACATTCTTAATGTTTCTGATATCTTGTATACATAGTCTTCTTCATTCATACCTGTGTTCAGTAATAAGGTGAATGACCCAAGTTGGCAGGGATGCCTTTGAATAGTTGTTGTTGGTTTTTTTTGTGTGTAAGTTTCTACATAATACGAAGGAAACATGAATATGATATAAAACGAATAATGTATATTAATGTGAATTAGTGTTCGGATATGCACTTTGAAAAAAGAAGAAGAAAAGCTGTATCGTATAATAACGCTTGCAATATACAAAATGATTGTTGTCGTGACACTTCAGAATCAGGTTTATGATAATTGCCATCACTCAAAAAATCACACATACGTTGAAAAGCGTCTTCAGGAACATGGCGTTGTGGAAGGTCGCTACTGTACTGGATTATCATTATCCTTATTATGAGTACTATCACTCATTTCATTATTAGGCCTATCATTAATATTGGCTTCCTCTTAATTTCAATATCAGTATTGTTGTTACTGTAATAATCATTGCTATCATTAGTCTTTTCAATATCATCTTCATCGTCAGTAGCATTATTAATCCTTCTCTTTAGAGATGCTCTGTAAAGCAAGATAGTTATCTCATGTATTATCGCTTAAAAAACCCAACAACACTAGAAATGTCGCTATGGCGACTCGTATGCCTCCGCCATAATGCATGATTCTCCTAATAGGTCTATAGTACATGTTGACAATGTGTTATGACAGTTTCACATAATTGGCAAAATATTGAAAAGACATGTTTGTCACAAATGAGTTGAATGTTCACCTTCCTTGACCTATACGTTTATATGGATGAATGGGAGAGCATGTATTTGGGGATTTGAGGACTTTCACTTGACTTTGACCATTGAGTAATTTTCAAGGTATGGAGAAAAAGTGCAATTTCTGTGTTGAATATTAAATTGTTACCATTTCCACCTAGCCTTTGACCCTGTGACCCTAAAATTCATCGGAGAATCACTGTCAGGCAGAACATGCAAGTTTCAAGATAACCTGAGCCACTTCCGAGATATGGAGGAAGAAGTAAATTTCAACTCTTTCACTTGATCTTTGACCTTTTGACCTTTGACCTTTTTGGCGAAAAAAAGACCCAACTTCCCAGAGAATCTCTATGAGGGGTGGGGGTGGGGGTTAAAGGGAAGAGGACCTTGTACATAGAGCTTGGGACCAGCTGTAACCTATTTGTAGTTATGCCGGATGATACTCCTTCGCTCACGAGGGAATTTTTTTTTTTTAATCGTCTTCAGCTGGTGCCTTAGTTCTGCAATCGCCTTGATTAAAACCTATTTAGGAAGTCGAAATAAAGCGCGCGAGTTTAGCACATCGCATGATTACGTCACCGAAGGGAACGAGTGACTACATGTGATTTTGGAATTTCCGCAGTCAGCTCAAAGACGTATTAAATTGTCACAAGTGGGGTTTCGGCTCTTCCCTCGTGGAATATGGGCAGTGGACATGATTAGCAGAAGGAAATCGCGGATGTTCAGATTGCCATACTCGGCCGACGAATGAAGGATTAAAGACTACTAAAGCTTAAGATTTGTAACACCAAGGATAAATAAAATGCGCACGCCCAAATCTGCCGTGCATTGCCAATAAACGATATTGGGATAGCGGATAAGTAGGAACACGTGATAATTTTACATGCAATTTCCAAACTTTTTTCTTTTCTTTTTTTGCCTGTTCTGTATTTCAGTCCTCAGAGACAGCACTCCCAATTTGCACGAACTGACAACTCTTTTTTTTTTTTATCGACAGTTGGAGTTTAATTTTGTTACAATTCCAAACACTCAAACATAGACAAGGACATGGAATCACAATGTTTAAGCCAACATTACAATTTTACTCAGGTTCTTGTATTCAGGTTACTGGGCAATCAGTGTATAAAGCACTCTAGTAGAAAAAAAAAAAAAACAAACGTCGGGAGTCTTATGGAACGATGATTTCTACCGTCAGTACTCTTTGCTTGTTTGCAGCAATAAATAAGTCTGCTATTCGCATAGCAAAATGAGTTTGATGTTGTTGTTTTTATTACCTTATTGACTCTTTTTATGTCTTTTATAAATAAACTGTGATGCCACAAATGCTTCTAAAAATGTACGAAATATTAATTGACATTTATCATAATAAAACATAACAACTATTTTTTCATCACAACATAACATTCAACTTACTATTTTGTCATTAAATCTTTGCATCTGCCCATTAAATTTGATAAAATTATTATATAGATGTTTTCTCGAAGAATATTACTTCTAAGTCATTCATGGTCTGGATTCAAATGGTTGCGACAGACTTAAGAACGGTAACCTCCTCTTCCCTTTAAAAGGGCAACATGTAATTCTCTTAAAGGTCAGTTTTTCCATTTGGAAATCCAAGACGAAAAAGACTGGAGCTGAAAACAATGGTAGATATTCGGGTTTCACCAGTTGAACGTAGAAACCAAATCTTAAATTTCAGTACCTGTTTTGTTGCTGTTGCTTTTGTTTGACTGTATCCAGGAAAATAAACCGGAATACTTCGCTCTAAAGTATTTTTACACTAATATAAAGTGTTCACTATAATGTCATCAAAACACACACACGCACACACACACACAGCACACTTGCGACAAGGGCAGATCCTTAAAAATGCTGATAATGATGATAACAATGATATTGATTATAATAATAATAAATGTCATCATCATGATAAATGATAACAAAGCATGTACTGTGCAGCTAATATAATGATATACTCTATACTCCGCATTACAGAATAAAAGTCACGTACTACGTAATACAAAACGTAATTCGTCATACAAACCAGGCAAACATTTTTGAGAGTTTTTAACCTGGTCTTGAATTTAAACTTTCGCTGCTTGCCTAACAAGCAGAGGGAGATTATCTTACAATATAGGAGCAGCATACATGAATGTCCTGTCCTCAACGGTAGGTTTTTCTTTTTCCCCGAAGGATATTTCAACAGTCAGTGTGTTTGACGGAGACGGTAAAATGTTTGAAATGATGATTTTAATTCTGCAAGGTCTAATAGTTTTTACGTCGGTAGTGTAGCACGAATAGCTCTGTATACTATTGACAAATCAATTTGCATATGATTCTCTATTTCACAGGTAACAAATGTATCTTACGTGATTATGGGCTAAAGTGAGAAAATCGAGGAGATTACTATAGCACAGCAGATAAAACATGATGATGATGATGATGATGATGACGATGATGATGACGATGATGATCATCATCACTATATATATCTAATCGTCTGGTAAAGAAATAAGTATAATTCAATTGTGACAAATCCATTGATGATTTTATTTTTCAGTACTAGCAAATGTTAATTAATGTTTCAATTGATTATATGTAATATCAAATAGATAGGTTAAGTGAATTCTTACATACATCATCGATAATACCATGTCTGTCAAAAGGTGGGTGTGAGTCAAACCAAATCCTCAAGTTCCTCGCAGAGTATGCAGCTCTCGGTATGTAATTTTGAAATTTGCAGTGGAACTGATATTCAGTTTTCTGATCACTGAAAATACAATGTAGTTGGATGACAGCCATTACTTGCGAAAACGCATAACATATTTCTCTATAATGAATATTAATTTTGAGAGTTTGATTCAATACGAGTGAGTAAGCCATTGTTCTCTACATACAGAGCTGGGAGAGAAACTTGGCCAGTGAACAAGATAGGGGAAAATTGGATGTATCCCAAACAAGCCTTTACCTTTAACTCGGTCATTGCCACTGCAAACTTTGACGTGCGTTCCGTCAGTGGGATTTCGAATTGGTCGACATGGGAGGATTAAGTTTTGCTGCTTTCTTTTCGTCAGCAATGTGCACGTGAGCTGCTAATAAAAGAGTTGAAGTGACCTTTAGAAAGGGCAAAAACTTTGTGTATCACATCGGACTATCCGCAGTTATCACTCACATAACCCAGGACAGTAATTCTTATACATATTCATCTTTTTTTTTATTAGATATTTATTTTAGATCTTTTGATAGTTACACGATGTGAAATTCCTATAATACGTATCATATACACAGATGAACATGCAATGATGAAGATTGTTTGCAATAAAAAAAAAATCACTGATCCTTACTTTACAACACCGAAAGGCGAGAAAATTATATATGTAAAACCTTTTAACAATTGTACTCTTGAATTGTACTTGCCTTAGGACAGCTGTGATAGTTCATTTGTAGTTTGAATAAATGTATTGATTAATTTTATGATATTGTTTAATTTCTATGTAAGAAATATATGCAGTGTTTCTTTTGATGACATTGACAGAATTCTCATTTATCATCGTTCAGGATGCATACACATTGATATCCCATTAAAGGAAATCCAAACCCAAACAACACTTTGGATTGAGTGAAAACAGCAACATTAATAGAACACATCAGTGAAAGTTTGAGGAGAATCGGACAATCGATGCAAAAGTTATGAGTTTTTAAAGTTTCGGTGTTGGAACCGCTGGATGAGAGTACTAGAGGTTGTGACGTATTACTATGTGCGGACAACAATAAAAGAAAGAAAATATAAAGAAAATTCCACAAAAATTCACTTTTCTACCATAATGAAAGAGCACTGACTAACCGCTTTCAGAAAGCAGGGAGATAATTGCTACCCTTAACATTCAACAGTGTATGTCAGTATCAAGTTGATGGAACGTGTAATTTTCATGAAAAATGAATTTTTGTGGAATTCCCTTTATATTTCTTTATATTGTTGTCCAATCATCCAGCGGTTCCAACACCAAAACTTTAAAAATTCATAACTTTTGCATCGATTGTCCGATTTTCCTCAAACTTAAACTGATGTAATGTTGCTGCTTTTACTCAATCCACATTTCTCTTTGGGTTTGGGTTTCCTTTAACCCTATAAAGCCCAAGGGGGGGGGGGGCACATTGTGCCCCCTACCGTATTTTCATTTGCCACTCCTACACCCTTTACCCGATTTCAACCAAATTTGGTGACTTTTCCTAAAATCTTATTGCGAACATTTTGATATATAATTTAACTATGTCCAATATTGCTGGTTGCCATGGCAACCCTAAACTGACAACCATGTTCGTCAGATTTTGCATGATTTTCTGTTCCAATTTCAGTTAACAATATAATAATGGATGAAATGGGGGTTTTCTTGACTGTACTTTGCTGAAGGACCAAAATGTGAAGTAATTATGGTTGTGAATTATCCTGAAATGGTTTTTCTTATTATTTCCTATATTTTCTATATGACATAGGCATCAAACAGTACACGTAATAGAAATAATTAAAAATACAGCATTTTTCAAGGACTACCCTTTTATTTTGTGTTATCTTCACACAAGCTTTGCCTGTAATATCATTTGTTTATCATATTATCAATCTGCAAACTCAAAACTTCAATATTTTTGAAACATGAAATGTGATACCATTAATATATATCCATTCCAAGCAATACATCATAGGTTTCAATATTTCTTTATATTGTAATGAATAGCGCCCGCACATGTTGACCTTGAGAAATTTCAGCCATAACAAACAGTGAAGGTTGACTTGCTTATCCTTTGTGGTAAATATGAAAATGATTGATGTAAAATAAAAACATATATACTGGGGATAAAGAAATAAAAAGAAAAAACATGATTTTACCGTACTTCCTATGTATTTCTTTATATTTTGGTAAATAGCGCCCTCAGTGGATGACCTTGAGAAATTTCAAATGTTGGGTCATGTAGAGTATGAGTTGCTCTGCTCACGCGCCAAATATGATGGTCATACATCGTATAATAAAGAAGTTATATGGGGGGGGGCACAATGTGCCCCCCCCCCCCCCCTTGGGCCTGCAAGGGGTCAAAATAGCTTGGGCTTTATAGGGTTAATAATATTTTTGTTCATGAACGGAATGATATATGGGATGAAAGTGACACCATCGTGAAACGAGTCACCTGCATCCCTGGACAAGCGCAGAATGAGCTATACATATAAGTGACCAGAAATCCCTGACCATGTAACCTCACGCTTCTTAATTATTGGAATAAAAGTGAGGATGAGGTCTAGATAAATTGAATAATGTGATTAGGAAATTACATCAAGCTGGTGCTAATGGACCGCTTCATTTTGTTCGTGAGAATTACCTCGGAGAGGGCCATGAATTGCTCGGGGACGGGGTGGGGATGGGGACAGGGGAAGTAAGAGAGGACTAGAAACATCTGTGGGACGTAAATGGGAGAAGCTGAGATATTCATCCATGACGAAAAATCATACGTCCAAATTACAAAAATATTTTTTCTCTTAATATTCAACAATATTCTAAGGAGAAATTCGAGCTACGGCTATCAGACAAGTTTGAGCAAAATTAGACATGCACTAAGCAAATTAATTACAACAGCTTCAATGTCGGCAAGTCAAAACTTACGTGACCTCCCGTGGGAAGCTATAAATGATAGACCGACTATAGAAATGTGATGTCACCATTATTATTCTGTTGTACATCAGAAGATTAGATTTAAAGGGATGGTATAGTATTGGTAGAGATTGGGCTTTGAACTTTTTGTGAAATACTAATAAACTACTTATGAAATAATACAGAGCATACCATTCTAAAAGAAATTCAAATTTCATTAGATGAAAATCGGTTTTGGAATGGCTGAGACATCCAAAAATCAAAGTAAATCAAAGCGATCCTAACCCACCTTTTGTTAGGATTGCCCTGTTTTGGATATCTCAGCCATTTCAAAACTAATTGTCGTTAAATAAACGTTGAATCCCTCTTGGAATTACATGCTCTTTCATATTTCATAAGAGGTTTCTCATCATATCACCATAAAATGTTAGAAGCCTGAATTTTGGTCTCAACCAAAACTACACAATCGGGAAACAGCTATCAGCTACCGTCTAGGAGAATGCGTAATGAGATCTTATCCTTGACACATTGTCGGCATGGAATCTGAGGGAATTAATTTATTATTGTATGTAACCCAAACAAATCAAACTGATTCGTCACCTGACCTGTCACATGACCAAGACGATTAATGTTGGGACGTTTTCCAACTTCGCCCACACAGTCAAGACTACTCCTTTCTTTTCTTTCACTTCTAATAAGAAGGGAAGATTCTCCCTAGAGGAGATTTGGTATCACGTTCTTGATATAAGACCGTTTAAGCGTAACAAGGAAGCGATGTCATGAACTTCAAAGGATACACTTTTAAGATGACCTTTTGGAAATTTTGGTGTTTATGACTATTTTCATCGTCATCATAGTTATTAGTACCGTTGCCATTATTATCATTATTTATAAGTTTTATCAGTATCAAGAAAGTTGTATTCAAATTTGTAATCAAAACTGCCATTACTGACATTGTTGTTGTTAGCGTACCAATTTGTGTAGCCATTGCAGCCAAATCATTAACATGATAATATTTTTTTTCCTACCTTTTACTGTGTTCACACCACCTACTGCTCGGCTATATAATTTTGTTAAAAGGTCCATCCGTGTCACGGATTACTATACGTTTTATTACTATTATCATTATTTTAATTTCTATTAGTACTATTGCCACCATCATCATTATCATCATTATCAACATTATCAGTATCATTATTATCATTATCAGTACAAAGGCTTAATCATTACTACAATTATTATAGACACTGTTGCTGTTAGCGTACTTGTGTGTAGCAGTTGCCGCCAAATTGTTATTATTAAATTATTATTTCTTCCCTTTTTAGGGTCCCTACTCAGGTGATGTCTTTTACTGTGATTCCAGCTAAGGTGCATTATTTTGTTGAACATTGTCAACATGATGCAGTGTATAGCATATATTTATTTCTTCCTCAATTTGTCGTGTTTATAATATATTTTGAGTATATGCAAATTATGTATTTTTTTATTTTTGTATCTCTTTGTTTGTGCTATGTTTTGTACACTGACACTCTTTGTTGAAAATGAAATAAATGAAGTGGAATTTTATTTTAGGTGTTTAAATTAGCCCTTTATGACGTCACTATTTTGGGTGTCTAATTCAAAGATTATAATGTGTGCCTGAACTAGCACACAGAATAAGCGAATGCATGGTCGAGGTCACCCTGACACCCAAATGCCCAACTCGGCTGTAATTATATTAGAATGTGGGTGTACAAAATGGAACAAAAGTGCAGTATTTAAATTGACCTTCGTGTTTGAATGCATTGTCATATTCATACCTCGTCAGTTGTCTGTGGAAGTCTTCTTCCTATCAATCAGTTTATCTGGCCACCTGTTCAATCAAGTTCCAAATTGTTGGCCGATTCAATGAATTAGGCGCATCAAGGGGTGTCTGCCAAAACCACGCAACCCGGCTCTGGGCCTCCTGTTGCCATGGTAACATCCGCTGATCGCATGCTTACTCACACTAGTAACCAGAAACGATCCAAATAGGAATCGTGTCGGAAGACGAAAGGACAGCGAGTAGGAGAAGTGATTCGTTTGTTTTGATGATAATATTGATGCAAGGTGTGCTTTATGCCACTACGATGTAGTTTGATTCATTGGAGATAAAATCTTTGATTCTATTTTTTTTTCAAGATTTGATTTCTGCATCAATTTTTCATAAATGAACAAAACACAAAGTAAAGTGATCAAAACTATTGAGTAATATTTGAACCTAACACTTCAAGGGGATGGCTAGTAACTGATCAGTGGGAATCAGTGGGAATGCTGTGGGGATGATTGTTCCAATCCTTGTGGGGTTCATGTAAGAGTACATTGTATATCTATTGTTGTATGAAAATCATTCGCTTCAGAATGGTCTCATATTCAAGTAATGTGCAGTTTAATGCCCCGTCGCTGTACAGGCATGCTAACCTGGAAACACTAAACTGCACATCACTTGAATATGAGACCATTCTGAAGCAAATGATTTTCACATGACAATAGGATTGGAACAATCATCCCCCCGCACCGCACACTAAATTCTGATACATTTATCATTCCTTTATTTCGTCTTCATGTGCAATGTAATCTACTACTGTTACTTAATCGAAAAATATGACGGACGATTAATAATTGATTTGCATTTTATGTATCATAATAGCAGGCCTGTATGATACGCGTCGCAGAAGCTAGAGGTCGTGGTCATGATATTTACAGCCTGTCACCTTTAGAGACAAATCGCCGAAGGCCTATAATTATGCACTCGCTGATAACGGCACACTCTATCTGGTAAATATTTAGGTTTAAATTGTACCCGCTAAAATACGAGTTTTTGTGCATTTTGAGTCTTTTTTTTAACGAAAACAGTCTATGGCAGTCCTTTATAGGGATAAGATCAGCCTGAAATCCTCGAAAGTGAGGTAAAGTTACCTTACTGCGCTACGAGAAACTTTGCGATAACGCTTTGCCATACGCAGACGTGCAGCAATCCTCGTGACATTTAGGCGGGAAACCTCGCCTCCTAAACGAGGGACTTCAACGAGCTCATCGTGAATTGTATTGCCACAGACGTGAGGCTCTAAAACAGGTTAGTATTGATCTCTTTGAACGAATACGCACACACCAACACACACACTCACTTACCTTTAATTATTCTATGATGAAGCCGATATGACTGACACAGTCGACAATGATAAAGTAGGTAAAAATTGGACGCTTCGTCAGTATCGAATATCAATAAAAATTTTTTCACTCACCACATCCCCTGTTTGTGTGGACATGCTGTTGTCGATGTCTCCGGCCGGAGTGGCATACAGCTCGTTTGCCATATCCATTGCAGTGGTAGCCACACGGCTCTGCGTCTGAGCGCGCCAGATGATGGACGAGTTGACTTTCTCGAGAGCCTTTTTCTCAGGGGGTCACTCTTCGATACTTCCACCTGCCTCTCAGTCGCATGGCACCACTTCCGTGTTGGCTTCAACCCCCTTTTTTTTTTCACTTCAGGCTCAGTGTGATTAACGCATTTGATAATCCGTAATTAGTCACAGCGAATCCCATCACAGGACATCACCGCTGTAATGACAAATCTTTGATCAACTTGCCAACTTGCACGTAACCCAAGATATACATGAACATTAGTGGTGTAAACTAAAACAAAATATCTGAACTAGAATATATTCATTAACCGTTTGATGTCAAGTCATGCAGCATGATATGAGCGACGGAGTTGAATATCGAAATCAGCAGTTTCCGTCCGGGGATGGAATCCCGTCAGCTGTTGGCTTGTGACGGCGCCAACCCGCAGCAACCTGACTGTCGGGTCTGGAACCTTCCACTGCCCCGTCGGACACCAACCACCACGGGAGCCAAAAAGGACCGGATGCAGGCAGATGTGGGGGGGGGGGGGGGGGGATATGCGCGTACAATTTTGCTTGTTAAACATATAGGACGCTAAAATTTTTAGAATATTCCAGTCTATTGTGCAGCTCTCTAAGCCTGCGTTTATCATCTTTCCCCTGTTTGAAACGGCTTTCAAAAGCCGTTTCCAAATCTCTTTCGAAAGCCGTTTCCAAAGCCCTTTAGAAACGGCTTCCAATTTGTGTTTATCAACTCATCGCGAACACGAAAAGTGGCCTTGTCATTGTGCAGCTGCATCGCGCATTTTGGTTCGTAACCACAATACAAAGCCGTTTCAAAACAGCTTTGCGTTTATCTCGCTTCAAAGGGCTTCTAGAAACAGGTTTCTGGAAACCTGTTTCGGAAACCTGTTTCGGAAAGCACAAATTTGCTGTTTTCAAAAAGGCTTTCCGAACCCCATAATCAGAACAGCTTTGCGTTTATCATCTCGTAAAAATTCCATGAAAGCCGTTTGGAAAACCTGTTTCTGCCGAGAAAAAGAGTTGATAAACGCATCCTAAATCTGTTGAAGGACATACCAAAATCACGACAACAACACACAAACGCACACACACACATACACACACACATAACACACGTTTTCTCGTGTCATTCTCATTTATAGTGACCATTTATTATTGTAAACATCGTTTTAACATTAACTGACCTTATTTGGGTCTTTATTTCATTATCTGCTGAATGAGGCGTGGTCGCGTGACGATAACGCAGTATAAGCGAATAAAGGTGATGTTCGTTATTCCAAAGGTTCGTCATTCCGAAACACACAAATTCCATAAAGCCTGTACCTAAGATGCTTATGAATCTGAAATGAAATATTCGTTAATCCCAACATTATTTGTCACATTATTTCAAAGGTTAGTTATTCCAAAGTTTCGTTTATTCGAAAATGAAATACGGTTCGTTAATCCATAAATAAGATTAGCTTAATTAGAAAACTGAAATTTCAATTTCGGCTTTTTGTTCGATTTTCAAATAAGATTCGTCATTTCCAGGGTCCTTTAATCCGACAGTGCAATAAGGCTCGTACTCTAATGGTTCGTAAAGGCGAAAATGAAAACAAAAAGTGCATACTGATGAATCTACGGCATTAGGAACCTTATTTGATTATCAAAATCAAATAATGGAAATTGAAATTTTCACTTTCGATTACCGAATCCTCGGAATAGCCAACCGTAACCGCAAATAATGGGTCTGGCGGAGACTGCTGTATTGTTTTATGCAAGGGGTTCGCGTAACATGTATTCTACTACAATCTGGAACCCATTTCATATTTACGACAGCAACTCTTGCTGGAATGACAACTGTCATGGTAATGACAAGAATCTAGTTTCCTGATTAGCTGTTGCTATGAAAAGTTACCATTCTAAGTTGTCCCACTATGGTATACGTGGGAAGGCCTTGGAGTGGTTCAGGAGTTATCTAACTGATCGTAAACAATATGTTTCAATAAACAATTATAACTCTGATATGAGAGAACTAATTTGTGGCGTGCCACAAGGTAGTATATTGGGGCCGTTGTTGTTTATTGTTTATATTAATGATTTATGTGCTTCCTCCCAAGTGTTATCATTCATACTTTTCGCCGATGACTCAAATGTGTTTTATTCACATGAAGATCCAGATACTCTTGTGCATACAGTAAATTCGGAGTTACAAAATTTACGAGATTGGATACGAGCTAATAAGCTGTCCCTGAATATCAATAAAACCAAGTATATGTTTTTTAGTAACACTTTAGATAATTTGAAAATGGATATTTATTTTGATGATACTGTCTTAGAAAGTGTTTCATATACAAAATTTCTTGGAATCACAATAGATAATAAACTTTCTTGGAAATTTCATATAGATTATGTTTGTAAAATTATTTCACGTAATATAGGCGTCACTAACAGGTTCAAATTGTTTCTTCCCCAACATTCTTTATTTATACTGTATTCGTCTTTGATATTACCTTATTTAAATTACGGAATTTTGGCATGGGGAAACACGCATCAAACATTATTAGATAGGGTTTTATTGTTACAAAAGAAGGCACTTCGAATCATTTGTAATGCCGCTCCTTGCTCTCATACAGCTTCTTTGTTTTCTGAAAATAAGATTCTGAAAATTAAAGATTTGTTTTTATTTCATTTAGGACAATTTATGTTTAGTTATAATAACAACTGTCTTCCGTTTATATTTGATTCTATGTTTCTTCGTAACCTGACATACCATAGTTACCCAACAAGACAGTCTAATGAATTTCACTTGCCCCTGCTTAGAACTGCGTTAGCTCAGCAGACATTCATTTATACAGGCCCAAGATTCTGGAACTCCCTTAGTCCAGACATAAAAAATGCTCCTTCTTTGTTTTCATTCAAAAAAAGATTGAAATCATTCCTCCTTAAGTCTTATAATGTAACAGAAAGAAATTAATTTTGTTTGTTTATCTTTTTCAGTAAGTAGGTTTTGTAAGCACCAGGATGCTATTGATTTTTCATAGGCTTGTTATAGGTCGCGTCTTTCGCGGAATTCCACATCGCATCCCCTGTTTTTCTTATTCCAAACTTGTACATTATTACACGTGCCTTCACAGAGCAGATAATATGTTCTGCTATCAGCAATTCCATACAATATTGTATATATCATTTTCTCGTCGCTTTCAACGCTCTACACTTCTAATATGGCTAATAGTCTCTGTTGGTTTGATCTTGAATGTATCGATTGATCTAGGCTTTTTGTTTTTAGTTGTCTCGTCTCTTTATTTGTATTTCTGCTTCTTCCCTTTCCCCTTTTCCACTTTTTTTTTTCATCCCGCACATATGTAGTTAAGTTTTCACTTTTTTTTTTCCTCCTGTGAGGTGCCCACGTTGTACAAGCATAGTCTTTTGAGTGGGTACCTCCACTTTTTTTTTCGCAGAATGTATGTCTGTATGAAAGGTACCTAACTTTGTAATGATTATTGACAAATGTTATTCTTTGCTATGTATCATTCCTTATCAAACGCATGTCGAATCTATATTTTTTGTACATTCTGTTGAAAGAAGTGAAAATAAAACCTTTGAATTGAATTGAAATAAGGAGAGTTACTATGTTAACATCGCTTATGAAATGGGGCCCAGGTGGTCAGAATGGTATTTTGGATTCAGAATGCATGGATAAACCAGCACATTACTGCCCTTAGCGTAGCAGCTGCGAGAATCAGTGTGGCTGGAGAAGAGAACTCAAGAGGGCGCTATTACCTAAACTCGTGTTTTATATATATATATATATATATATATATATATATATATATATATATATATATATATATATATATACATACGGTGTACAGTTCGTCTGGGAGTAGGAATTAATATATATATATATATATATATATATATTTTTTTTTTTTAATTCCTAGTCCAAGACGAACTATACACCGTACGTCTTAATCATGCATGTTTTTCATGTCAAGTAGAGAATTTCATCAACTGCTGCTGTCACTTATTCTTAGGTGTGTTTGAAATCGAAATAATGAGGGAGTTTCCAGACTCAAAGCAATAAATCAGATAATATTCTGGACAAAAATAATGGAACATGGTTAATTTGTTGATAAATGACGCATATATCCCATGCAGTACGAGAAATATTTGATTACCTCTCTCTATCTGTCTCTGTCTTTCTCTCTTTCAATCAATCAATCAATCAATCAATCATCAATCAATTAATCAATCATTAATCAATCAATCAATCAATCAATCAATCAATCAATCAATCAATCAATCAATCAATCAATCAATCAATCAATTAATCAATCAATCAATCAATCAATCAATCAATCAATTATATCTACCTATCTCTCTTCCATCTGCTTACTAGTACTTGGACCCCTATTACGGACTGTCTCTTCTACCAACACACATGCGCTTAGTACTCTATCCCGTATAGTATCATTTTGATAATTGCATTGATTCTTTCTGCCACCCTTTTTCTAAAACCTTCTCTATAATTATTGAAAGTTTGATCTCAGAAAAGAGTAAACTCCCTTCTTGTTTATCTGAGATATCAAAGCTGCTAAAACAAAGAAAATATTAGGTTTCTATGATGATGATAACTTCAAAAATATTCATAGTTATACGTCACAAATGACGTATCACTGGAAATGTTTTACTTTGCTCTCTCTGGTGATGGACTTACTTAAAAATTACTTGAAATGGCGCTCAACCTGTTTTTGCGATCAATCTCTTCATTAAACATTATGGGGTCATACTTGTGGACCAAAGTACAAAGTTAGAAACTTGCATTGAAGCAAGTATACTCACTCTCAGATTTGGTATAGGGATCTCAAACTTGCATCTCAAGCTATCACTAATTTTCCCTCCACACCACCCACACGTTGCTCTAAATTATTAATCCTCTGGAAACACAACGTAAGCAGAAAACCACAATTGTCTTGTTTCGTCGAAAATTGATTTTTCTTTACATACCAGGTAAAGGCTATCTGAATTTCAACGTCCAAGAGTGTTTTGAACTTTTTAGAAACTTTTCGTGTTCTACGAAACAAGGTACACCACTAATGCTTAATTTCGCATTTGCTTCATTGCCAGATCACGTGTATTCTTGACTTGAGTTGAATCAGACTTTAAGCCGAGTTTCTTAAAACTGCGTTTTGTCTGGTAGTCCGACTTTTAAAGGGGAAATCCAGTCCAAATATAAGTTAATTAGTCTGATAGTAAAGAGTAAAGTCTTACAAGTTCCACGGTAAAACTTTGACTGAAATCGGATGAAAAATAAGTTATGACATTTGTGACCGTGCACCACAAAACGAAAAAAAAAAAGTCGCACACACTGATTTTGTGTGAGGACTGAAAATAGGTGAAATGGGTCAACCTAGCCGATCTTGACTTTTTCATATTTTCTGAAAGAGCTAGTCTTCTTCTACATGATGCTAAAATTTGGGCTCATAAAAGGGGCAGGGAAGTGTGTTTTTTTTTTTTCAGCAGTTTATCTCGAACATTTTTGGTAGAGTGGTGTGATTAGGTGTGTCTTCAGAGTCCCCTTTTCATTTCTTAAAAACCTTGTACACACTATTCACTTTCAACTCCTATAACTTTTGAAAGGATAATGCTACTGCTTTGAAAGTTGGCATCAATTATGGATAGAATGTGTTAATGAGGCATGCTCAATTTCACTTTAATTTGATAATCTCTTCATTGTTTTTACTCCGGTGGTTTACATCATGTTTTTTGTTCCATTCATCGCACAGCCAGCACGGCTTAGTAAAGATTTAGCGCTCGAATAGACACTACTTCAGAGCCTCTTTTCTCAGTTCACTCTTTTCCTGAGTGTGTGCTTTCTTTCCAATATTTAGATAGGTTAGGACAGTCCATTTGATTTGAGTTATACATCACTTTAAAGCTTAAGGTCTGCTCTTTCAGTATATGCTCTTAGAGGCAGAACTAAAATTTCATTTCTGGCGACTTTCTGTTCGTTTTGTGATGCAGGGTCACATTTGGAAGTTTTGCTAATTTCTGCAAAACAGTTCTTGTACAGTGGATATGAATATGCAAATGAGTGAGCTTACTATGTCATAACCTCACAATTTTCCATTGATCGTGTACAAAAAAATGACGAAAATTCAATGTGTCTGTCATTGAAGTCTGAAACATGATGTTATTCCTGGTTGAATAACTTCAGAATAGTGATCAGTTAGATATACGAGGATTTGAGCCTAGGGCATAATTGCCTTTGAATACAAAATGGGAAATTTCAAAATTTTATGCACAAATTATTATGGCAAGTTGTGAGGGGATGACATGCTCGCTTTGCCATTTGCATATTCATATCGACCGTTCAAAAACTGTTTCCCCCAAAAATAGCGAAATTTCAAAATGTCAACTTCCTTATTTGTCTTCCGATTTTGATCAAAATTGTATCGTTAGACTCGTAATATTTTACTCTTTCTTATCAGACTAACTTATATTTGGACTGGCTTTCCCATTTAAAGGAAACCAAAACCCAAAGAGAAATATGGATTGAGTGAGAGCAGTAACATTAGCAGAACACATCAATGAAAGTTTGAGGAAAATCGGACAATCGATGCAAAAGTTATGAATTTTTCAAGTTTTGGTGTTTGAACCGCTTGAGAAGGAGACTGCTAGAGGTTATGATGTCATGTGTGGACAACCACATACAGAAAATATAAAGGGAATTCAACAAAAATCTTTTTTCTGGCATAATGAAAGCGCACTTGACTAACCGCTTTCAGAAAACAGGGGGAATCCATTGCTACCCTTAACATATGTCAGTATCAAGTTGATGGAATTTTCATGAAAAATGAATTTTGTGGAATTCCCTTTATATTTTCTTTATATTCTTGTCCACACACGACGTCATAACGTCTAGTAGTCTCCTAACCCAGCGGTTCCAACACCAAAACTTTAAAAATTCATAACTTTTGCATCGATTGTCCGATTTTCCTCAAACTTTCACTGATGTGTTCTACTAATGTTGGTGTTTTCACTCAATCCACATTTCTCTTCGGGGTTTGGTTTCTTTTAAGCGACATATTAAGTGTCTAATTAGAGAGTTCGGAGAGAACAGTAATTGTGATGGGAATTGGGAGAAGACAATACATTATAGATGTTCCGTGTATGTTTTGTAAAAACGTAACTCAATATGTAATTAATCATAAACACACACGTGCCCTCATTTGCACCATATTTGTAGAGTTCTAACAAAACCGAAAGTCTCGAGATATTTTCAGATTAGGATGAATGAGTGCAGACGAAAACACAGATTATTTCTTTCTGAATATATAATATATATTTATTTGTTCCTTTTGGAGCATTTCTGGTATACATGATTGATTGTTATGGTGCAATCCTTTTCTCTTTAAAGATAATTTGATGTGGAAAATACCCCAACGGAAAAAAAAAGTCATTACAAAATGCTCTTTGCAATGATTTGGAATTGTTAACTTTTACGAAATGAAGCAATCTTACCCTGTTTTAGACAGCATTGCATTTCATGCAGACAGTTTCGCATCATAACTTTAAAGTCTATGAAGTCTCTAATATGCATTTCTCGTTCAGATTATGACAGATGGAACACGGCATTGATGGAATGACACTTCATTGGTGTACCAAACAGGAAGACCTTTTAATATTTATCAAGTCATTACTCATTTTGTAGCGTTGACTTGCGGCGTACTGTTTCATAAGACTTACTGTTTTTTATGACTCATATAGAACTATATCAAAGTAACACATCTTCGAAGAAAATTTTCTTTATCTTTTTTATCCTTTTTTTGACATTGACAAAGGCGACAATTAGATGTACACTCTACTGTGTACGTATCGCAAGTGCGTAATTACCCATAGCTTTAATCGTAGGGGAGTTTGGCATTGGTAATAATCACCAAACTGGCAACCCTGAATTTCACTGCAGACTTAAAATGTGGAAATATTAGATATAGATGTTTAGATTTCTTAAATATGCACGAAATTAGGAAGAAATTCACATAGAATGCTAATTTAACGGAAAAACGGGAACTTTGCCATACACAAAAACTGTTGCCTATCTTATCAGCTCTAAAGTTAGTAATCATTGAAAGGCTTTTGAAAATTTTGCAACAAGGAACAAAGTGCTTACACTGGCAATGAATTACCATTACCATTCGACCTAAAACAAAACAAAGCAAAGCAAAATTAAAACTCATGTTGCACAAACATAATTTCGGTGGTGTGTCTGGATAATATTGGGAATTTTACTTTTTCCGCATAGAAAATGGATAAGTGCGCTAGACCGCGGTTATAATTCAAACATTCCAGTCTACGAAGAATCAACGTAGAATTGCAGGGTGCACGTCACGAGCTCGACACCCACGAGTCATACATCCCACGAGTGGGTCATTAGTCCCTTGAGTGAACAAAGCCCACGAGCTCGACATCAACTAAAATAGTCACAAGAGCTATACTGTCCACGAGCTAAACACTAGGCAGATAAGGCCCACGGACTCTACATTACATTATGTGGCTTAATTTTACATAATGTCGAGCGCGTGGATTTTTTTTCCTGCCTAGTGTCGAACTTGTGGGTCGTATAATGACTCGTGGGTGTGGAACTCGTGGGATGATCCCTCGGTTAAAAACCATGCTCGATTCTTCTTTTTTTTTTTTTTTTTTGCGGGAAGTTGCATTAGAAACTCTGAATCTTTCATGATATGATGGTATCAAATTGATGGCAGTTTTGTAAATGATTCCAGCTATTTATAGGGAGAATCAAAACTGTTTGCAGCACCAAGCACTTAAAGATGAAGAATATCGTTGTAATCTGAATAAAATAATACCTTTAAATCAAACGTATACACTGTACTACATCAAGTCCCGTGTCTAATGAATATGATTATAATTCCTCCGTATCCCACTTGCAATATAATGGTGAGAATATACCAATCCAGTTAAAGAGCTTATCATACTATCACTTCTATTCGTAATGATGACATAATTAAGAAAAATCAATATGTAAATAAAAAATAAAATAATAAAAACATTTATAGCCATGCGACGACTTTTGACTTTTATGTGTAAGTTGTTTGTTTGTTTCTTCCGAAAGGGGTGGGGTTTGGCTTAATGTGCAATCTCTACCATATACTTTATCTGCCACTTGAACCCACCAACTATAAAAAGTGATTCCGGAATGCCTATTGACTGTATTGACGATGTATTGTTCATGTCGTATGAAAGCGAGTTCACTGAAGCGTTTACAAATCAAGTATATCGTAATACTCCTATCCAACATCCCATGATCATTTACAAGACCAACAAGAACAAAAACAATAACAAATCACTAATCATTTATCTCAATGCTTTGCGATAATTTTGTTGTTGTTGTTGTTGTTGCTTGTCGATGTCCAAAAAAACTATGACTGTTGTAAGGCGGGAATTATTGACAGAGCAGACTCCGATTGTTTTATCTTCGCATGCCACTGGCATATCCTCAGAGATTGAATCCCTGCTATGTTATTTTCTTGCAACAGATTTTGGGACTTAGCACAGCAACTGGGCAGACTCCCCTCTAGAAACCTAGCCCCATTACTCTCAATAGACATACTGCATGCGTACACTGATCCGAGAATTAATAAATTTATGCACAACAATATTAGACCCTATCACTCCAGCCTGTGTCTCACTCCGGTATTATTCTGCGCCGCGCCGTGCCGCGCTGATGTATTCACCATATTAACACGTGGGACACTAATTAATGGTGAATCATGCGTGATGAGTAGGATTGGTAAATAGAATGTCTTGGTCATTTGGTCGTGGAGCTACTAGTAGCTCCATGATTTGGTGATATTAAAAATGGTGTGGTACAGACAATAGGATAACATGATATAGATAGTATAGTTGCGCAAGTGAACTCATTTTCAGTCCGATAGATGATAAGTGGAATGTGGAATAACTTCGAAATGTCTTGCTTCCATGTTGCATATCATTGTTATCGAATCATTTCAATGTTCACAAAATGGCTGGTTTCCGATGCCAAATGGAAGTTATGACTTGCAGGAAATGAATGGTTCGGGGTATAACCAAAGAACAATACTCGCGCTTGAAATCAAGTGAATCATCAATACATTTTTTAAACACAGTTACATATTGAAGCGTAACTTAAGTATTCATTATAAGCCGCAAATTGTTCAACAAACTTACTCGCTTTAACACTGAAACATGATTCTCCATAGATAAGCGATGAAGAAATGAGAATTGACATTATACAAACTTACTTGGATTAACACTTATCACTTTTGTTAGTTAATACTTAGAACTGTTTAAAGCAGAATGTTAACAACATTGAATACTGACAAATCGATACACTTACAGGAACACCCTATTTCAAACCCAGTTCTTCACCCTAGATACTGTTCTGAAGTAACAATAACTTAAACCAACATTCATCATTACAAAAGCCAACCGACACCGCCCCCTCAATAAAAAAAAAAAAAAAAAATGTCCACCTTTATACAGCTCATTTAGGGGTCAAGAGCCACATCTCAACCCCTTACCCCACCCTGTTTTGCAGCCAGTATGTCGTGCAGCAAAACATACGCGGGGGAAAAAACAGGAAAGCATGCAGCATAGTAGTAGGTAACCATATCATAAGTCTTCTGCGTCTTTTTTTTTTTTTTTTTTTTTGGGGGGGGGGGGGGGTATCTGATCAATAATGTGTGTGCTCCGCAAAGACTTGGTCGACTTGGTTGCCCGCCCTCAACGACAGTGCTTCACGGGGCATGGTGGAATGGGTGTCAGTAATAGTTGTACCGTCTTCCTCGAGCCATTGGGTTCCGCTCAACGCTCATCTATAGGGAAACAAGAGTGATATTATGTTTATTTACCAATGTATTACCTACATATATCAACACTGTTACCTACTTTTACCTGTATATCAATTTATTTATTCGTTCATTCACCCATGTAGGTCCTATCCATCTATATCTATCTATATCTATCCATCTATAGAATGTTCATCTTGGAATTTTCCACGTGTTGGACTTCGAATATTATTATACGTCGAAGGAGTATCGACTACGCCATTTAGTTCCATTTTCCCACCTCGGGCCTTCGTCGGTGTAAACAAACCCTTTATGGAACTACAAATGGCGTATACTCGAGGCTCCTTCTTCTGTTGATCTATCTAAATGTGTATTGTCAGCTGAAGAATATAACTGTAAAACATGTAAGTAAGCATGAATTTATCCATAATTTGCATGCTTTCATACTTTTATCGCAATGGAATCTTGATATCCCAACTCATGAATTTCTTGGAAGTTTCCCTGTGGCCTGTGTGATGACATTGACACATAATATGTGACATAATGTGCTTTTTTACTCATCGAACTCTACATTCTGATAGAAATCTGCTATACTATCATTTTTACGTCTTTATCTTCTTTTGGCTGCTATGTGTAGGTGAGGATAGAAATCGAATGAATCAAAAACATGCTTGGAAACTAGGCTGGAATAATGAATTATATGACCTAATAAGCCACATTGAGACTCACCGATGAAGATTCGCTGCCATCAGCCACATACGGTGTAGAGAAATTGTCGTCACTATGAAAGCCCTGCGGGAGATATAAAGAAAAAAACAAATGTGGGGGACGCTGTGGCACAGTGGATAAGACTTTCGACTCTCAACCGGAGGACCCGAGTTCGATTTCCGCCCAGTGCTTACGTCCTTGGACAAGATGTTTCACCCACTATGTCCCTCTCGAATCAGGTGTATAAATCCTGTAAATGGGTACCTGGCAACGCTAGGGAAATAATGATGGCAGGGCCCTCTGGTAAAGCAGTGGCAACACTGAAGAGGCTACCCTTGATAAATAAGACCTTATTATTATTGTTACTATTATTATTATTATCATTATTATTATTACTATTATTATTATTATTACTACTATTATTACTATTATTATTATTACTATTATTATTAATATTATTATTGCTATTATTATTATTATTATTATTATTATTATTATTATTATTATTATTATTATTACCATTATTATTATTATTATCAATTGCATTCATTGGTTCTACATGTATGAGCTGATAAAACCTGTGTATAGTAGTAGTCACTCATGTGACGTAAAAATACACTTTTACATTACCTGTATCATAAATGGAGGCTCAAACTATACAGAGATATATTTTGGATATACAATACGTCATTGGCATATTTTTGGAGCGATCCACGTCACACTATTATATCAGCTGGATGTTAGTGTTACTGTTAGATCCCTGTTAGCTTTAATGTTCCATTATAGATGTACCCCTATATATGTACCCCGTTGATCTGATTAGAATAAGTGTGTTTGATCTGATTTGATTTGCAAGCTATGCACATAGGTAAATGACTCTCTTCTATCGCTATGTTGACTTTTGTCACCATTGTAAAGTACTCATTGTTTCTCTCATTATTTGTCACTGTATTATTCATTCTTACATAATTCTGTATGAACTTTAATACTTGTGTACTTTTTACAGACTGATATACGATATAATTTGTCAGTAGTATACTTTGTACCATGTATAGTATTTCGTTTTATGGTAATAAAGTATAATTGAATTGGATTGAATTGAAAAGGCGATCTTTGTTAACAGGTAGCCGGTAAAACTGAGTTTATTACATGTTGACTGAGTAGTGAACGTCCTGTGTAACACTCGTGCCTGTCATCATGGCCATATTCAATGCAGTTACATAAACACAGTACTAATTTTCATATCACAGCACAAAAGTGATGCAGTAAGACGTAGGGTGCCTTCATTTAACGTTCTTGGCTATCATTAACGAGCTTTAGATCTGCGACACGAACGTTAAGACGACGCAGAATCTCGGGTTGGACAATGGAAACAGATGTCTCGCTCATGTGCAGAACACCAGTATATTTTGGCCTAACAGCGTCGTCTTAGCGTTCGCGTCGTAGACCTCGGGACTGCCATCATTGTTTGGTTTACGGAGGAGACGATTGTTACAATGTATGAAACGTAAAAGGGGCGCGGGATATTATTATACATGAATATACATTGTATATGTGATATCTACTTTTATAAGTTTATGTATTCGGAAATGATTTTAAAGCAGAGAAATAATTTACAAACCCTCAACTTCACAGCTTCTTTTAGCTTGGTTAACTCTTCTTTGTTTTTAATTATTTCCTTAGGTGGATAACAGACGTCTAGTACAGATGATTTACATCTGGGGCGGATCTAGGAATTTCGTAAAGGGGAGGAGCCATAACATAATTAAAGGGGGCACGCCCCCACTTTTTCTTTTTCTTTTTCTTTTTTATTCTTTAAAAAAAATCAAGGGGGAGGACACGCGCGGTGTGCCCCCACCTGCATCTCCGCCACTGTATAATAATGAATTATAAAGCTGCAAAAACCTTGTCTTTCAGATATAAGAATTTACCTGAACACTCTTTACAACATTTCTTACGTCTTTCTAACTAGTTTGCCCTCACATTTGTATGATGAAAAAAAGAAGTAAGAAGTAAAAGGATCATCCACGGTACCACTGAGGTTCGTAAAGGCATCACCTCTGAGAATGGTCTGTTCCAACGCACACCGGGCGGGTAGGCTCGCAAGTGGCGGTCGCGGTCCATGTTGATCTGGTCGATGGCTCGTCGGACGGCCTCCCTTCGGTGGTCAAGAGAATACTCCGAAGATTGGTCATCGCCGTCGCCGTCCCAATATCCGTAGTTACGCACGGGGCCGCCATCATCGTGATTGCTATATAATACGTGTCATATAAAACAACGACAGCAACAAGAGAAGACATGAGCGAACACAGCAAAACGGAAGAAGAATATTATTGTTTGTGTAGGCCAAGTTGCAGGCGTAGAGTCATTTTCACGGGCCCATTGTATTTGATCTCATGCAGGCTGCCAAATAAATCATCATTCTAGTCATTTCTGGCAGCAAAATTAGAACATATTTCATCCTTGTTTCTAATTTCTCTCACAGGAATGATGTAAACTGCAGTGCACACAGTAGTGTCTGCTTTCAAATGAAACACTTCATACTTTGAGATTTAAAAGGTGCCACACGATGGTAACAAAGAAGTACTCCCAAGTGGTACAAGAAATAGGGCCTACCGTGCTGCCCAACCTCCAAGTTTTGTCAAATCTACTATTTCTGTCCAATCCCTAAAAAAAAAACTCCCAACTGGAGTGCTTTTGCACTATTCAGTACATTTCAGGTTTCTTTAATGAAAAAAAAAAAAGATCATTTGATTGATAGTTATGAAGTTAAAAGATTCAAGTTTTTCCTACTTTTTTTAAGTTTTACAGAAGTGGTTATTATTTCTATTTAACAGTTGTATTTTTTTTTCATGCCCAAAAAAAAATATCGCAAGAGACACGATGGAACCACACATAAAGTTCAATTTTGGTAGGCGCCTCTCCTTATGAAAAGAATTAGATATCTATGATATCATTGTACTGCAAAAGTCTAGACTAGACATATCCACGGAGTAATATTTTACTCTGCTCTGGAGTCCTACCTTCGCCATGGCCAAGAGAGTAACAGTAATGTCAGATAACCTCTGTCTTACCGCATGAATATACGTGTTCACATCGTATTAAGATGATTAAAAGTTATAATCCTGATAAAAATCAGCAGAACCATTTCTGCATTGCTCCATAATGATAAAAAGCAAAGAAAAAAAAAAGCTTCACTCATTGTATACCAACCTCATAAGGACCTTTGCCAAACGAGTGCGTCTGGAATACGCGACGTACATGCAGCATATACCGGCCATAGTGGCCAGGAAGAAGAACGACACGCAGCCGAGAATGATACCGACGATGACCGCCGGGTCCAAGACTCCGGTGGTCGGTGCACCTGCAAGTATAACGAGGTTTATGTTTGTGTGTTCTGTTTGTTAATCGGGAGCTCTAAAAATGTCTAATCCTCTCAATAAAACGGTGACGTGAAAAAGGCCAAAATTTGACACAATTGTTTATTGTTCTGTTTTAATGCTGTTGCTCTTTTTATCGAAATCAATTCGAATTGTGGAGTTGGTTTACCCTGTAATGATCTGTGTTCAACTGACCCGAACACAGACAGACATCATATTTACAGAAGTTAAACCGATTACATTCGTTTTCAGGTCTTTTCGAGTTCTCGAGATCAGATTTGTCAAGAATACCACATACAGTACATACAACATTTGAGTAGGTGAGTTAAAATGCCGAAGTTCCAAGCACAAGCCAAAAATACATTATTTCTAATGACCCCTTCGTGTGGAAGATAATAATATCATTGGTCAACAGAACTTTCACTTGATTACCTCATTACAATGTAGCGTTACTGTAAGGTTTCAATTGTTGTTTACTTTGTACAAATTCACATGCATTATCCTTGTCCCATCAACGAAAACATCTTTGATGTATGAGTATGTAACAGTGAATGAATCGATTGAACATACATTGTGACTGTGCTAACCTCTCTAAGCCGCAAATCATACCCCCAGGTATGAGGACTTGTCTACACAACTGTTGTGACTGTATGTCAGCAATATCCAATGTGTATCCAAGATCGATATCAAGCATCATTCTATTCTTTATAATAATTATGTGATGTATAATATTTCTTTCTTTCTTTCATCAGTTCATTGAGATATATGAAAATGAATTAAAACGATATGAACCATTTTTTTTTTCATCGGACGGAAACAAATGTAATGAAAGAAAGAGAAATAGAATGGAAATTAAAACATACCATCTACGACGATTCTCGAGATTAAAAATGTCCCGTTGGCCGCTTCATTCACCGACTCAACGTCCAATCCCCTGATGGCTTCGATGAGATCATTGACTTGCTGCTGACTGTTCCCGTACACGCTGATGTCGAGGAAGGCTATGACACTGCCGTTTATGAGAGCCGTGATGACAACATCCACGTTGTCATCTGTCGAATTGATAGCTTCTATGATCTGTGTGAGATAACAAGAATGTTCCAGGGACCAAAATGAAGCAATTTTTGGTATGTACATGTTCATGGGCAAAAGGAGATCAAGAATCAATTCATGCTTCATTAAAAAAAAAGTCCTCTGCCTTGTAATTTAACACTTACATCGCATCGGTAAATACTTCCATTTCCGGTCTTACTGAGAGCAACGATAACAGTCATTATCACTCATTGATCAGACAGCTTGTAAAAGAAACACCAATAAAGAATATGAACAGAACAAACAAACGAAAACAACAAACAACAAACAAAACACTTTCCATCGAATTTTCCAAGTTTATCATCAACGATAATGAATTGAAATCAGAACATTTAAAAAATGAAACTCTATGTCGTAGTTTACTTCATCGCCAGCCAGATGCAGGATTACCAATATTATCATGTTTGCGCTGTTCAGGAAGATTTTGCAAATGACCTGATTTTACATTGCGGTATTCCGGTACAATGTAAAATGTTTTGGCCTTATAAAATAGCGCGTATGAAGAGTCAGTGTCGAAAGATGATGCTTAGATAAGCTATTATTATTAGATTTCACTGAAGTTTCCGTTGATATAGCAATTTAAACTTATGTTGACATTTTCATAATGACTATAATTCAAACAGTTTTACTGATATTGTTATCATGATTACTTTTATCATCACAGTCAATTCAATTCAATTCAATTTTTGTCAAAAAACATATACGTACTACTTTCGAATTAGAGAATAAGGTAAGCAAGGCAATGTAAAATGAAAAGTAAAAGACAAAAAAAAAACCTCACTACTAGTATATATTGTGGTGAATACTGTAAATGAGAATTGGTAATGCGCTTTATGCAAAAAAAAAAAAGAAGAAATGTTGGAAACAACCATGACCACGTGATCGATCGAGCGCTATAGCAAAGCATTTGTGGGGATATCCCAGAATCCAATTTGAAGTAATTTTCTCAGAGAGAAAAGGCAAATAAGGAGAGAAAAGAATCAAACAAACGAAGAGGAAACAAACTCACAGCCATTTCGATATCACTCTGCAAATTTAGGAAGGCGCTGCTGCTCATATTCATCAGCTCGGTGGTCACGTAAGGCAGGTCTTCACCTCTGCTTCTCTCGATAGTGATATTTGCCGACACTTGTGCAGTGTCTAAGAAGAAAGAAATCGACACGGAAGAATATGGAAACAATTGAAAATGTGTACTCCTTCATCTTTGAGTCCCCTTTGGTAGCCTTTTTTAATATCACATTAAATCTTTATTCATGTTGATATAAAATGAAACATGATACTATTTAATGCTAACTGCTGATATTTGCTTATAATCAACTATCAACTGTCATCACCCGATAGTATCATGTTTCCTTTGATGCGTATCCATGAAAATTTTTGCTTTTACGTATCATATACATGCAATGAATGCAGTACCCGCTGAAAGAGTCCCAATAAAGTAAGAAAACAGAAAGAAGAAGTTATTTCTGGACCAGTGAAATACTATTTCTTCATACCTTAAAGTATAATGCCTCCATTACCTAGGAGTTCATCAAAAGTTGGTACAATATTTCTTGCATATATTTGTCTATTTGTATATCTTTCAAAGAGATTTACAATTTAGTTATTTATTTATATATATATATATATATATATATATATATATATATATATATATATATATCTTTGTTTATGTATATGCAATGTGCAAATGAGAATAAGGTCATTGAGATTGAACGAAAAACTACAGAAAAGTGATTGAATTTGGAATATATGCAGCGTGTTTTCACTTGTGTTTAAACAACACTGATATTTGCTAATAGGCGAGTTAACCCTTTCTATGTGAGGGCATGGACAGAGTGTTCAACATTTTATAGTGATTTCAGTCGCTACTCAACCATATTGAGGGCTCACATATTTAGTGCCCGGTAACAATCATTTCTTATTTTCACTAGCTGCGGTCAGACTGGCAAAAGATCGCGATCTCAAACTTTGTGATCTTCAAGATCGCGATCTTTTGCCACTGTGGCCGCGGCTATATTCGGGTCAAGGTAAGAAAAACATCAACGTTCATCTTTGTTTGTGCTTTAATCGAAATAGATAATCACTATCACACACAAAAAAAGGGTAACGTTTTAGGGATGACATCATCGTCTTATCTAATTTCCTCATACACTTTTCACTACATCACTCATGAAAACACATGACCAAAAAGACACTCTCACAATGTGAGAGTCATGTATTGTTGGTTAACTCAATACTTCTTGTTGCAGCGAACTTGACCCTAGAATTGCATTTGCCTTCTGTGGCATTCTTTATCATCGCGTAGATCACATGATCATAGGGCGAATGACCTCATCAGAATTTACACAGTGGTATGATGACCAAGGGAGAGTGTTAAACACTAACCAGCCAGTCATGAAGGGATAATGTGATTTCAAACACGTGACACTTTATTCAATAATTGTCATAAAAGTCTAAAGGCCTCGATGCCTCCAAAACAACAAGAAAACAAACTACTCTTTGAGCAAAACATATTGATTCCTTTTGTTTTTACGAATCTTGTGCACTTGAGAAAGGCTAAGCAGGAAAAGAACATGAAGGCCCCTAGAACATTGTTTGTGTTTGTTTTTGTTTTTGTTGTTTTTCTCTACCAAACAACCACAACAGAGATAAAGCTGGTAAGTGCAAAAGGTGGTAACTTACTGACGCATGCACCAGCCCGCAATGTCATGTCACTTGAGCACACAGGTGTCGGTATAGCAACCGGCGTCGTGAGGTCCGTCTCCACTGTAGAAACCAAAGTCATGCAATCAACACATGCACTTACATAAATAATTATGTACCACTGCATTGTGGATGTTTACTTGCCTTGGCGTCTACTTTTGCTAATTACAGTGACTCATTTATTCATTGATACGATGTTCTTTTTTTAAGGACAAGTTCACCTTCAAGGGTTGAGTGAATACAGCAACATTAGTAGAACACATCAGTGAGAGTTTGAGCAAAATCGGACGATCCGTTCAAAAGTTATGAATTTTTGAAGTTTCTACTCAATCACAGCTGGATGAGAAGACTACTATAGAGTGTGATGTCACATGAGTACAACGATATAAAGAAAGAATAAATAAAATTCAACATATTTCCATTTTTCTCGCATAACAAAAGAACACTCGACTTCTCTCTTTCAGAAGGCAGGGGGAATGATATTACCGTAAACATACGTCAGTAACAAGCCGACGAAATGTACACTTTATTCAAAAAGTAAAGTTTTGTGAAATTCTCTTTTTAGCTTCCTTATATTGTTGTAAACGCATGTGACATTACACACTGTGGTAGTCTTCTCATCCAGCAGGGACTGCACAGTTCATAACTTTTCAACGGATTGTCCGATTTCCCCCAAACTTTCACCGATGTGTTCTTCTAATATTGTTGCCTTCACTCAATCCACAAGTATATGAAGGTGGACTTCTCCTTTAAGTTTGTGTCCCTTCATACGTATAATACTTTTTTGGGGGGTTCTCCTGTAGCGATTCAAGCAATACATGTGTAGCACCTATAGGCGATTCTTCAAATCTAAGATTTCTGAGTAACTTTCTTGATTCGTTTTGCATTTTCATACTTAGTGACCAATGCTCGATCGATCATTTTCCATTGCACGGAATCAATGCGATTAGAAGAAAATAAGATATGTAATAGTACTGACCGTCTACGATTACATTCGACACGTTCAGGGTGCCGTTGGAAGCTGCAGTCACCGCGTCGCTGTCCAATCCTCTGACATTGCTGGTGAGATTATCGACTTGCTGCTGATCGTTTCCATAAACGTCGATGTCGAGAGTGGCTATGACACTGCCGTTCCTGAGATCAACGATGACCACATCCACGTTGTCATCTATCGAATTGATAGCTGCTATGATCTGCATGAGATAAATAGAATATTCAACGAGCTGAAATATATACAAATGTAGCCAATCTCATTGTTTACACGGATTACACGGGGAAAATAATATTCACACCAAGCCTTCAAAAATTTCACGTATATAAGCAACTGTAAATCAAATTAATTTCCTTCTTTGTACCGGCCGTATTACAATACCAAACTATATTACCCCCTAAGTTATGTAAATAACGTCCAAAAATTATTTCAATTTTCCTCTATTTTGATCATCTAATCATCTTTTCACCCAAGTGATTTTAAGTCCCTAAATCACAGATGGAAGACCAATCTACTTACTGTAACACTTTAAATTTAGCTTATCACTGGTTGTTCTAGAAAAGAAGATTTGTAAGAATTCCTTAATTGAGAATTTGACGCACCCTCCTTCCCCGCCCCCGGGCACTGCCCCCCCCCCCCCCCCCCCCATTGGGCCCCTAAGTTCTGAATGGCCAGTGCTCATTTCTACAGGTATAATCGCTATCACCCTAGCGATGGTACCTTGCCAGGAAATCTGACCATAAGATGAAAATTAGATTTGGGCCCCAATTTGGTCCCTTCCCCCCCCCCCCCCCCCACCCCCACCCCGGGTCCACTTTTGGATCTGTCATGAACAAACCTAAAACGACAGTCACCAATCTACCAGCTCATAGCACAACTTAGCTTATCACTTGCGGTTCTAGAGAAGATTTACAAAAAAAAAAAAAATGAATTGGGAGCGCTGTGCCAATAAAAGCCCCCAATTCGGGAATGGTGGCCATTTGAATGTAACTATACATTCTATCATTCTTGCGATGATATCTGCCAAGTTTGGTGAAAAGTTTGGCTCATGTGAGCTTAGAGAGAGAGAGAGAGAGAGAGAGAAGAAACAAACAACTATACAGGGCAAACAAACATGAATTTTAACTCACCGCCAATTCTATCTCATTCTGCAAATCTAGGAAGGCACGGCTGCTCCTATTCATCAGCTCGGCGGTCACATAAAGCAATGCTTGACCTCTGAATGACTGAACAGTGAGGTTTGCCCTCACTCTCTCAGTGTCTGAAAAAATAAATAGATAAATCGAAGCCACTGAAAATGTGAAGCCGTCCCCTCCATTTCAAGCAATTTTGTTTCTGCCTTTACCATAATGACATAACATTTATTTGTCATCTTTGTTGATCATTTACATGTATTTTTATTACATGTTATTATGTTCATCGCATTGTTGAACTGAGTTCCTGACATCTGAATATACGAACATTTTATTGTATTCCTAATCATTTGTTTGCTGGAAATGAAATAAATCAACATGAACTTGGTCATCGTTGGTTACCTTACTAGTACTAGTTCCAGTCACATCATGTGTTTAAAAACCGTGCAAATAGATTACTTGTACAATCATTTTACTTTCAGACCGGTCACCACGAAAAGCGTGATAACATCTCCAAACAACAACATCCTGATTTCGGTATGTTTGAATTCTCTCGACTTTTTAGCATTTCAATGATCTATCAATTCTCCAAATTCGTGCCATGAATCTGCCACATACATAGTAATATCAGAATTGTCTGCATGAATACATTTCAAAAAAATCAAAGAAACTCGATTTCACTTTTAAGTATCAATCCCCTTACCGTTCAGCATGCAAATCATCCTACTTTGTCATTTTCATGGAGTAATTAACATCAGCGACATTAATGAGATGACATGTACGATGAGAATTTTTTTTAAAGTTTTTTTTATTACATATATATATATATTATTATTTTTTTTTTTTATTTATTTTTTTTTTTTTAGTCAGTGCCTTTTGAGCTGCTACTGCTTACACACATGCTTCGATATATCTTTCTTTCCAGCACGTGTTCAGAAATGTATAATCGCCATCATACCTGAATCAAAGTTATGAAATGTGTCTTTTGATGAATCTGAAAAAGTGTATTATACCTGAATTAGAAAGTTTTGAAACGTTCTATCTTTATGATGTGTTTGAAAATTGCTTTGGTGGGAAAGAGAGGAAATGAGGTTAATCTTTTTTTTTCTGATAAACAGCAGCAACAACAACAATCAAAAACTGCAACAACTACAACAAGAACAACAGAACATCCTCATCATCAAAACGAAGAACATCAAGACAACAGGTAATAGCTTACTGGCGCATGAACCAGCCCGCAATACCATGCCACTTTGGCACGTAGGGGTCATCATGGCCGTGGTTGCGCTCGCACTCTCTGTTGTTACGCCCATTGCTGTAGTCGCCTCGACCAGTGTCGTGACTTCCAGTGTCGTGACTTCCTTCGTCGATGCAACCGTAGTCGCGGGGGTCGTGTTCAGCGTTGTGGTTTCGACCGCCGTGGTCGGGGCCGTTGTCCTCGCCGAGGTGAGGACGGTCGTCAAATACGCAGTCGTCATGGACGGCGTAGGCGGGGATGCCGCGGAAGCTGTTGGCGTGGCTGGCGTGGCGGTTCCATCGGGAGTCGTGTCCATCACGTCTGTGGAGGAAACCCCGTGGCGAAACACGAACAAACATTTTTGATCAATTTTGAAAACACTTTAATTCACATGCACTGTTGTATTCATTTAATGCAATTATGCCTGCCGCATATGGAAGCGCAATATCTCACCACAATCAATCCAATATAGTGCAAGCAATTAGACTTACTTCTATCGAACCAAGAAGGTAAGGCTTAACACAAAGCATATTATATACGAAACCATTTTGTTTTGACAGTTTGTTTGAAATACATTTATTACATGTTGAATCACGCAATAAATGCTACTGCAAAATGATAACATGTACAAATAAATTGAGTAATGTAATAGATCACAGCAAGAACGACAAAAAAGTAATCCACAGACAAGAAAGTGATACGACGCAGTGTACAACTATATAGTGACATAAGGTATATTCATTCATTCATTCATTCATTCATTCATTCATTCATTCCTGTTTTATTTTCATTTCCAAACAATAAACATGGGTAACACAAACTTTAAAATTATGGTATGTTCTTGTAATATATAGTATCACATGATCAGTAGGAATACATCTTTTTTCATAAAGGACTTGATGGAAATGAAAATTGAGGGGCTGCTAAAAAGTGAACTTGCATAGTGCAGTCCCCTCCCTAAACGTTACTACAATACATTTATACAGAGCTTACAAAGCTACAATACAAAACTACTACAATGCATGCTAGCACATGCTTTGTAGTTTTAGAGCGAACACAAAAGTTTACTGACCACCTATAACAACGTTCGAGATGGAAAGCGTTCCATTGGACGCTGTGGTCAGCGAGTCCGCATCTAAGCTCATGATGGCCGCTACGAGATCGTTGACCTTCTGTGCGGTTCCGGTAACGTTGATGACGAGTGAGGCAATTACACTTCCGTTTCTGAGTTCGGTGATGACGACATTGATGTTCTCACTTGTTGAATTGACAGCTTCTGTGAACTACGTGTATAAGATTTTTGATAGTTTCATCTCAAAATGGGATATGCGCCATTTTTTTAAACATTCTAAAGTATGTCCATCATCATACAGAGCAGAATAGAACAATTTCAGTGATACTCACCTGTAATTCAAGAAGAAATGTTCTTGAAGTTGTGATAAAAAATGTTACGTACTTTCTTGTCACTTTCTTTGATCTTCACAGCTTGAATCGCGAATATTATCTCAACAAGAATGAAGTTAAATCGTCTTGCCATTAAACCAATCGTTTTATGGGAAAGGCGAAAATGGGGTTACCCTTTTATATGAAACTCCACTTCATATAAACCACTTTCACTCCTTGAAATTGAATGAAATAAACGGAAAGAAATAAGTAGACATTTTGGCACAGTCTGGAATAGAAAAGAAAGTAAAAAATTGAAGGAACATCAAGGTCTCATTTTTTTAAAAATACACTGATACAAATGATTTCAAAACTGCAAAAAAAAATGATTCTGTATGTGTAGGGGGGATGATTATGATTGTCATCTTTATTATTCCTTCGTTTCTTGCCTAGAATGTAGAAATCATGTTTCGGCTAGTATCATCAAACACAAACCTTCCCATAAAATGTTATTGTTGCTGAGATATAATAACACATCAGTAACCCGATGTCAGATATACAAGTCATTCTGTTGGAGATCTTTTTTTTTTTTTTTTTAATAAAAAGTATACTATGAATATACAGCGACTTATATATGAGACTTTCAAAACGATGACGTCATATTCTCCAGTACTTTGCATAGATTATACAAATACGGAGCTAAAAGTACAAAAATATTAATAATTCTTCTGCAGTACTCTATGTGAGCTTTCAATGATCACTGTATTGACTTGGTGACTAAAACTTACATTAACGTTTCGGTAATAACAAGGCGTTTGCAGCGTATACAAGGGTCTTGTATGGCAGTTAATAATGTTTGAACGTGTACGAACATTGCATAAATGCAACAACATCTCTCTCTCTCTTTAAATGCTCTCTTCTGAAAAATTTTGTCTGAAAAAAAAAATGAGTGACCGAGGAAATCCATGGAGCTTGGAATGAATTGGATTATGTCTTAGTAGAAACAGGAGCACTCGTAATTATAATGATAATGGGAAGAGTAATGCACGTATAATTCCTCTTATTGTTATGCCAAACTAACGAAAAGGTGACATCATTATACGCATGTTTTGAATTATACCCTTTTGCCAGATGATAAAGATCTTATACTTTATGCATATTGGTTAAATCGCTGCGTATAGCCAGTTTCGCCTAAGTCGAATCCATAATAGGGACGGAAGAAAATCCTTCGACTTGCGCGAATTTCGACTTACATCACATAAATTTACACATATTTAAATCCATCCGCGTTAGAATCTTTCTTGAATTTACCAAAATTTTCGACTTGTGCAAGGGTGACTCTAGGCCTAGACTCTAGGCTTGGTTGATTGTGTACTTAAATCTGAATGATAAATTCAGAAGAAATACATTGTTGTGGTCATTTCCACTAGCACTGACGTTTATATTTAATCAAATTTCATTGTTATCACCAATCTCCTTGAATCTCCTTGAGGTCAATGACATTGCACTCTAACGATCTAGAGAAACGTGGATAATGGAACTGAAAACACATTTCCCCTATCTTATGTTAACAATGGTGGTGTCACAATGTTTCAATTAGGTTTTTTTGTTTTGTTTATGAGGTAATATTTGATGAACAAATGGATAAACTTACCGTCATTGCGACCACATTCTGTAAATCTTGGAATTCTTCGCTGTTGGTTTCCATCAGTTCGCTGGTCACGAAATCCTGCGGTATCATTCTGAATTCCTCAATAGTGATTTCCCCAGAAACTTGCATGGTAACTATAGAAACAGAAAATTATGCTTTGTCATATATACCAGACATAGAATCACCAACAAGATAGAGTAGTTCAAACCACAAAACAACATATAGGGCCCTTTAAAACCGGTCTTCCTAATTGTGAATTATGATAATTCAGAGCATTTTTCAATTGCAATTTCCTCAGTAATGTATTCAAAATGCCAACGCCAGCATGTTGTAATGAATGATTAACAATAAGAGGGTTGGGAGCGGCTAGAGGAAAAGGGGTTTACGTTAAGGGTGTAAGTCAATACGAGCAAAAATACGTTTATTACATCATTAGTTATATAAAGAGACCTTATGAAACTAATGAATAAGCTGAAAGTCCATGCACTGATAAGGATGTACACGATATATGGATATAAGGTCACGCAGGTAAAAATACATTCCCGTGTTATTTTTTAAAAGACTTCACATGAAGGACTAAACGTTCATGCACTGATACATACATGCAGGTAAGTCTCGCCGGGACAAAAAAAGAAAAAAAAAAAGAAAAAAAAAGTGAAAACTTTGAGCAAGAGTCCTCCGGTGCTTTACCGACTGGGCTACAGTAGGCCCTAGTACGGTGTTCGTCCCATAACCCTTGATTCTCTTTGCTCGTGTGGTCAGAATCTATGGTACACACCAGTTACCTGCTATAAACCCGAAGGATGTAAATCAATAAGTACTTGCGAGGGATCACCGAAGTGATGCAGATTTTTTTTTTTCAATACATAATGAAAACAAGCAAGGGGAAAACTGACTAGAAACGAATGATAAATAGTGAACATTTTGAGCAAAGTAAATGATTTACATCCTTCATATAATTTGTTATGATTGTAACTGATGATATTTCTATGATTTTGATACTTAGATGATATTATATTGTATTGATGTCGCAATCAATTAATTGACATTCTCTGACGTTCACTGGATATTCATATTACAAAAAAAAAAAAAAATGGACATTAGAACTGCTTCGATTAGCCTAATCTCCCCAGCCCCCCCCCCCAAAAGAAAAAATAGAGATCTAGAAAAATAATTTTCAATACAAACAAGAACAAATTAAAGAATCTGTCAGAATTATATTCAATAAGAGGATATTGAAAATTCTGCAACCCAAACAAATAATCGTTTACGAAACAAGAAAGGCTTAAATGAAAGAGAATTCTAACTTCACCATAAGAAACAGTTAAAATGAATGGTGACCTTTTTCTTTTTAGAAAGGCATGACACCAAACCACAAATATGTGTTTTCTGGAATTAATTAAAATAAGGTATATATATATATATATATATATATATATATATATATAGCTTATTTTATTATCTATATACCTTGTTATATATATATATGTATATATATATATATATATATATATATATATACACACCTATCTTATTATATACATACCTCATTTTAATTAATTCCAAAAACACATATTTGTGGTTTGGTGCCATGCCTTTCTAAAAAAAATTTAGTAAATAAGAGGATTTTGAAAATTCTGCAACCCAATAATCGTTTACGATTATTTGACATGTCGAGCCCTTCGAAGGGCTCGATATGTATATAATTATATCAAAGGGAATCTTGAAAGGCTATAACTTTCATCTCTTCTTGTAATATGTAAAGTGACATTGTGTCACGATGTGGCGTTAGATTCCAACACCGCAGCTACTCTCTGTTTGAATTCACTCTTTCACGAAGAGAAGAACATTTTCCATTCGTTTCTACTCTTGATACAGTTTCATCCACTGCGCAACGTTGCTCCATATCGAGAAATTAGTGCAGACCGACAGAACCACGCGCTGGGTTCGTGCGCGCTTCACCTTTGTCGGTAAATTCTCGAGTAATGAAGTATAGTATTTGTTTGTTTTTTCTTCTTTTTCCACGTTTTGCTGCGTGGAAAAAGCTGTCGCTTCATCAAGCATCACTAAGTGTGTTCATTGTGACGGTCCCTGCAAGGTGGAGCATGTCGTGGAAAAGACAATACACCAATTTACCGCATTTTGTATATCAACGATTTACTGAATGAGTTTTATAGAATTGACTCTCCTTACAAAATCAATTTGAAATCATACCGATATTTTCCGAGCACGTCCGCATATTGTCATCAAGCGAAAAGCCGGGATTGCACAGACAGACGTAACTACCGTTGGTGTTCATACAAATGTCCTGACAATTGTGGCTGTCCTCTTCGCACTCGTTGACATCTATAAAGACAAATAAAATAAAATGAAATGAGTGACATCCATGTCGAACGCACGGCGATTCGAGGATCGGCAATTTATGATGTCACCTGTTGGAAGAATTGATCTATTTTTTCTGCAAATTTACCTATAGTAAAACAGCTTAAGAACGAAAACATAATACGTGATTAGGGGTATACTCTTTTCCACTGTCAGAACTGCTAATTTTATCTTCCTTTTTGTCCCCATTGCAAAGCATAATAGTTTCTCTCATTTATCTATTCGTACATGCATCTTATATCAAGCTTTATAACTTGGACTTCTTACAAATTTAAAGGTACTGTTTACCTTTGGGAGCAGTGATTTAAAAGAAAGTTTGAGTTATCACATTTGATGCATATAATTATGTAGGTCAGTTGTATCAGAAAACATCCTACCATATAAATATTTTGCATTAAAGCCTAAGATATAAGGGGATATCGCTATTTTTCTCATTAAACCATAACTTCAGGTGGTTTATTCTAGAAACAATTTCATTACAACTATTTTTTACATTTTGTATATTTTACAATACTTAACATTGACTACACTGATTAACATTTTTACACTGGTTGTTTTTATCCTTAACTCAGATTTCAGAACTATTTTGGGTTTTTGTTTCATCTGCAAATTGTAAACAATGCCTTTAATCGGCGGACACATTTGACAAATATTATTTGTCAAATGTATACTTGGTATTATGCATTACCCTTTTGTTGGATGGAAAGAAAGAACAATAATTTAATTGAATTGCAATTAACACAAAAATCGCGAAGCAGACACGCGTCCTCTCATGGTCCTTTCACACGTAAAGTCCAAAAATCAATAACGATAGATCGGCCTTTCTTTTTGGGGAAAACTGTGCGTATTACCGATGCAGGTGTCTCCGGCTAACTCATAGCCTCGAAAGCAGCCACAGCCGAAATCCCCTTCCATATTTATGCATACTTGGCTGCAATTGTTGACTGAAGTCTCGCACTCATTGATATCTATATACAGAAGTGATCAGAAATAAAGGGAAAAAAAAGATCAGCAATTCGAGTTCCATGATATTTATGTCCAGCAAACAAATATACGTAACTATGAAAATAACAGTGCAATAGTTTTAAATAATTATCATTAAAAGTAAAGAACTTGTGCCAAGTGTATAAAGTATAAATAAAGAAAACAAAACGAAAATACAATACAATGATTGGAATACAAAGAACCATCCCCCATTCTTAGCAAAATACTGAAGATTCACAATATGTGTCTTTATTCATCACCAATGTATTTCACAAATTAAGACCATTTCAGTCTAATACCTAAACATCCATCTTAAATCCAGCTAACGACCTATTTTTCAAAAGTACAGAAAGCGGATTCCATCGTCTGATTCCCCTGTTAGACAAACTGTTTCTTAGAATTTGTACGAGGTCTTGATAATTCTGAATTCCTACATATACTTCTTCAACCATTATAAAATTCTTCCAATAAAAAAATAGTTCATGAACTCACCGCAGGCAACATATCGTGAACAATATTATACATAGTATATAAAACTGAAAGAAGTGAAAGATTATCGATATTCAAACACTCAAATATTTCTCGACTAGAAAATCTGCACTCGACATTGAGAACCACGAGTGCCATATTTTGCATTTGCTGTAACTCTTCCAAACACCCTTTTCCAGCATATCCTCATTTTACGCTACAATACTCAAACCTGCTTTGAATTACAGATTTCTAAGATGTTAAAGCAGTTTGTCGTGCTGTAATGCTAATTCCAGTATATCATAGTTACTAGTTACTGTTCTCAATAGCGTAAAATAGGCAAATAATGTATATAGATAGGAAGACAATTATTATCCGGCATGATATCCACCGGATAATAATATAGCATTCATAATGAGTATATGTATTGCGCATTGATGGTAGAAAACTTTATAATTATAGTTTATACCATTCGTGGTATTTTTGTTAGTAAGGAGTTCCTTGAATATTTGAAAAAGAAAACAGAAAAAAACCCCCACAGATTTTGTTTAAATTGTCTGTACCAAAGAAATAGCTTTATATTGTGTTGAAGTAATGATAATGTTTCATTCATCCTCTGTATATTTATGTTGCCTCGAGAAATCTTCAGTAAATTCTATCATTTGAAAAAAAAGGAAGACAAACATACGTACTGAATCACTGCATCGTCCAAATCGTCCAATTCCAGTATATTATAGTTACTATAGTTACCGTTCGCAATCGCGTACAATTATGAATAGGCAAATAATGTATAGATAGGAAGACAATTATTATCCGGCATGATATCCACCGGATGATAATATAGCACTCATAATGGGCATATGTATTGTGCATTGATGGTAGAAAACATTATAATTATAGTATGTCCATTCATGGTATTTTTGTTAGTAAGGAGTTACTTGAATATCTGAAAAAAACCCCACAGATATTTGTTTAATTGTCTGTACCAAAGAAATGGCTTTTATTGTGTTGAAGTAATAATTATGTGTTTTTATCCATTTCTCTGTATAATTATGTTGCCTCGAGAAATCTTCAGTAAATTCTATCATTTGAAAGAAAAAAAGAAGACAAACATACGTACTGAATCACGGCATCGTCAACCCCTCTCCTTCCCCCCCCCCCAAAAAAAAAAAAAAAGAAATGAGAAAGAGAAAACAAGGCAAATAAAAAGAAAACGACGCGAAAGACGGTCGTACAATCAAGTAGCCAATCACAATTAGAGATATGTGATCAATTATCACTCCCTTACTTTTATATATAAGATGATGAATAATTTAACTCCTTCTTATTTAAAAGATGAATTTGAATTTGTAACTCATACCTATCCCTACCGTTTCGGACAAAAATTAAGACTTCCCAAACCTAGAACTGAATATTTGAAGAAATCATTAAATCATAAATATGCTAAGGAATGTAATTACCTTCCCATGGATATAAAGATTTCCCCCATAGTGTTTATTTATTTAAATCTAGAATAAGTATGTTTTAAGATTACTGCCCCGTTGATTTATTTTTTTTTCTCTTTGTTGATGAAAAAAAGTTAGTACTGAATTATTTGAATTACTACAGGTTATAATAAGTATTAATTATCATTTTCCCTTCTTTTTCACTTGTATCCTTTTCTTTTGTTATTTGCTTGCATCAGCTGTAATATGCGATGTTGTTGTTTTTTTTTTTCTCTCTCAATTTATGTATTTTAGATATCTTCATTTTTACGAGTTATGTATTCCACAATTTCATATTGTATTTGTACAACTTCCATGTTCTGGACCCCATGGACTGATGGAAGACTTACATGGCATCGCTGAATATGGACCATCCAGCCGTCGTTGTTTTTATACGGAAAATAAAATCAATCAATCAATCAATCAATTGTGTGGCGAAACTTGTACAAACCCATGCAAATGCCTCCTACATCCATGTAACCGTCGTCACAGGAACAGTTGTAGCCTTCGATGGTATTAATACACTGACCGTTGCTGCTGCATATATCGGGGAATTGCACGCATTCATTGACATCTGCGAAAAACACAAACAAAGACAACAGCAAAATTGATCAAGCAGGGATTTTTAATTGCCAATTTTTGTATTAAGAGCCTGTCATTTTGAGCGCCAGCTCTGTGCCTCCGTGGAGCTACTATTCATAGCTCCATGGTGTTATCAAGTGAGGACAGGGTGGGGGTGGGGGAGTCGAGGTCTAGGACTAAATAGTCCCATGGCTAGCGGAATACATTGGCGATACCTACACGTCAAACCTCGCGTAAGGTCTACAAGGAGGTATCTATGATGTAAACTATTATGACTCCAACAACAAGTGAAGAACTAACAAACAGCACTAACGAACATTAATGAAACCAACAAATTACGCTCATAATTATACCCTTCAAAATAAGTTTTGTAATTAATGTTTGATAACTATATCATATTTCTCTCATTCTGGCGTTAACCTCATCAGATATGGCATGGTAAGAAAGCTTGATTATCTTTACAATGGCATCGCACTTATTATGACTCGATGTTTCTTGAATGTGCAATGTGAGTATGGGGACAAGTCTGCGTACGGTGAAAAGTCGCTACTGCTAATGTATTGCTTCGATAAAAGAAAAGGCCACTGGAATTAATATAAGCAATGCTGGAATGTGAGCACACTAAAATACTTCTGTTTCCTAAAGATTAGGTGATTGTTGGTCAACCGTATTGTTTACTTTTAATCTGCCGATACTACTTCACTTTTCCAATTTATGGATGAAGCCTGAAATCTAATGATAATCTCGCAATGCATTCTTTTGAAGCAGACTGTCCTCCCTGAAAAGACAAAACAAATAAGGAATACACTGTTTGGCATAACACGTTTGTTCTATTTTGTAACCTTTCATATTTGACCTCTCCTTATACTCAGTCGGATTCAGCATTCCAGGAATACATAATGTTATTAAATGAGTTGTACTTGAAATAACAAATTAATCAGGCTTACTTGTGATGTTACATTCACATGAAATAATGCAAATCTAAGAGAAATATAATGCATCAAACTGGAATTGCAGGAATTTTTTGAGGGGTATATATTCATCTTCACGATGATGTCGAACTTCAAAAGTATAACAGGGTATTACAGTACCTTCAATTTGGACGATGTTGTCCGGTTCCAAAAGGTACGTGGGAGCCTCCAGACTCGCCAAAAAGATCATCTCCAGGCTCTCGCCAGTCAGATTACTACCCTGCGGGACGTCCACGCGGAAGGTTACTTCCAAGAGCTGACCCCCCAGCAGCGTGAAGTTGTAGACCGACACAGCCAGCGTCTCGGTCGTCGCTGGCAGCTGTTCCAGGTGCGCGAGAACCTGGGCATTCCAGTGAGGAAAACACAGCGATGATGGTTGTCCGTAGTATTATATAATAATATAGTGCTTATATAGTGCATATCACTACCGCACTGTCTCTTTGCTCTCTATGGGAGAGGGTTGAAAATGGACAAAAAGAAATCAGGAATAGAAAATGTCGCCCAATGGATAAAAGCAAATAAATCATCTCTCAATCTCCAAAGGAAAAAAACAAACAAACACCTAAATATAATTGATATGCTTTTCAGCAACTCTACTGAGGCACTACCTGTTGATATTGTTTTTGATGGTACTCCACTGGAAAATGTTTCCCATGTTAAATTTCTTGGAATAACAGTCGATGATCAGTTTTCATTGAAATTTCATATTGATAGTATCTGTAAAATTATTTCACGAAACATTAGTACAATTAATAGGCTTAGATTTTGTCTTCCTTTATCGTCCCTGCTTTCATTATAATTTTCCCTAATATTGCCATGTTTTAATTATGGTATTCTCGCGTGGGGAAATACACATCAAGTACTCTGAGATAGATTATTTCTATTACAGAAGAAATCACTCCGTATCATGACATGTTATACTGCAATTTTGTCTGATACTCACCTGTTATTTTTTTGAATACAAAATATTGAAAATTAAAGATTTGTATTTGTTTAATCTAGGACAATTCATGTACCACTATGTTATCTTCCGAATCTTCCAAATATATTTGAAATAATGTTTCGAAGAAATCAATCAATTCAAAACTTTCCAACATGACGATCGAATGATTTCCATTTGCCATTTCTTTAGAACTATGCCAGCTCAAAACACCTTCATCTAAGATGGGCCGAAGTATTAATTGGAAGTCATTTATAACAATATAACAACAGCTAAAACTTTGAAATCTTTCAAGAACAAATCAAAATTATTTCTACTGAAATCTTATAACACACAATTGAATTAGATTCGTTTTATCATCTCAATCAAGTCATCATTTCCTAAGACATTAAACAGTTATGTATCAATCATTTTTTTTTATTAGAGAAAAATAATCTGTCAAACATAAGTCTTCCTCATATAATCCTGTTATTGTACCGTATATACCAATGTGTATATTATCTCCTTTTATGTCCGCTCTTAATTATCATTATATATTCAATCCAGGTTGTATTCTAACATGTCTACTATTACATCATGGAATGCAGTTTGTTTATGTCCACGATGGCACGTGCTGTAGTTTCATTTCTTCTTCTTCTTTTTGTTTTTCCTTTTTTCCTTCCTAATTTGATTTCATGTCAGTCGACTTTGGTTTTTTTTTATTTTGTTTTATATTGGTTTGTAGCTTCGTTAATTCATCCTTCGCTGTCTTATGTATTTTCTGAGAGTCCCATATCGTACAAGCTTCGCTTTTTAGATGGACCCTCCCTTTCCATTCCCACACTTAATTAACTTTTACTACATGCATGCTTATATTTAAAAATACATTTTTTCCATTTGTTACTCATTTGAACATGTATTTTGTAAATTTACGTTTTTGCAATTATCACAAATATATTCTGCTTATACATTGCAAATAATTTCCCTGTTTATTTGATGGAAATGAAAATAAATTTGAACTTTGAACATTTAAAAAGGAAATGGACTGCATGTACTGTAGAATGGCATGTTGCAGTTTGGAAAACCAAAACTCATTCATAGTACATTTTAAACAGAAATGTCTTGAGAAGAGCCCGTTATTGCTTAATAGGAAAGATGATGTTTGTAATTATAATGATACTAATGATGATAGTCATAATTGTAATTAAAAAAAAAATATAAAATGATATACATATGTATTATATATATATATATATATATATATATATATATATACATGTATATGTTTCTTTATATGTAACTTACGTATTCATTTATTTCTTTTATACATAATTTAATGAATGTCCAATCATATAATATGTAATCATGCGGGCAGAGGGAGAGCAAAGAGAAAGAAAAAAAAAAGCCTCACACGCAGACAAGCACACATGCATACGCAAGACTTACATTATGAGCTAGTCGATTCTGATTGTCGAAATTCTGTATCCTCGTAGGATCAGAGGCAACCGTAAACCCCATTATAGTCGTGAACATCACCACCAGTGGAAGCGTTTCGGCAGCTTTTGAAAGAAAGAGAGTAACAAAGAAAGAGAGAGAGAAAGAAAGAAAGGAAGAAAGAAAGAAAGAAAGAGGGAAAGTGTAAGAGAGAAGTTATCACTTCACACCTATATAATTGCAATCTTGAAATGACATCAACTTTCGAAAGCAAATCAAATGTATACAACACTACCCTTCTTGAAAAGCACAAAATCTATTATCACACTTTTTTCGAATATTTATCTACCACAATGTGGCGTGCTTTTCTATTCTAATTCGAGTTTGCATTAGTCTTCATCCGTTGTTACCATGGAAGAACTTTCCAGCTACCCAAACGATGTGAGGGAGTATAAAAGAGTAAAGCTCTTTGGTTTTTTATTTCAATATTTTCCCAGGAGACCATTGATATACCCCACTTCCTATCTCCCCTCCCCTAGAATTCGTCACACGGACGACATTCCCAACTTGAGGACCTAGAAGAGGGAGTTATTCTGTCTTAAGATGTTATCTCAGTGGTGATCATGTCACGTGCATTGTATAATGAATATGCTTTTCTACATTATTATTTGAACATTATACTCTGACTAGCTTAAAGTTTGCATTATGTTATCGAATCACTTCAAGGAGGGCATTTTGATCCTTCCAAACTCCTAAGCTTGTCATTAACTCATTGCCAATTACTTGACACAAGAGATCTGAAAGATGGTGCGTTCACACCCTACGAAAAATGCATGACCATGACGCTTGTAACGATACAACCACTGCGTACAATCATTGTACAGCGATCGTGCGTATGAACATATCTACAACTTCTGACAATCACTGGGAAATTACTAACAAGTCCTAGTGCATTAAGCTCATCCATTCGAAGTGTGGTCAGAATATCATGTGATATATATTACGTAATAAAAGCAGAGAAAGAAATTTGACGACTTACAGACACAAGTCCCAGCTCTCTCGGCAAACATTTCGGCACACACACAGGTGAAATTACCCGGGACGTTGAAGCACACACGGTTATCTGACATTTGGCAGTTGTGAAGGTCCCTGTCGCATTCGTCTATGTCTAGATGATAAAACAAACATCACATAATGTCATGAAGTAATTTAGGGATGACACTGCGATCGGAGTGCTGTCTTTTGCAAATGCTAAAGATTAAATGAAGCTAGGAACCTAATCAAGGGAATAAGCTAACATATTTCTCTTCATGTCAATAATAAGACCGCTCTTGTTTAATCAATCCATGCGGCTTGGTTTTAGTATTTGACACTTCGATGTGGCAGAAGTGAGACCAATAATTGGTAAGGTAAGGGGTGAACACGCGCTCCAGTGAATAGTATGCTTTCAGTCACAATTTGTGGCTAACACAAAGAGGTTTATGACAAAAGCAAAACAATCAGACGGAACATTTTTGCTTGACAAGCGTGAAACTGCGTAGCGTCGAACTGTACATCCGGGTACTTTTCCGCAGACATGTCCCCCCCCCAAAAAAAAAAAAAACCAACAAAACAAAACAAAACAAAAATGGCGAATTTCGTTCTACGAGCCCACGAATTGTAGAGTCAGCCATCTAGTACTAGTAGTAGTATGTGACCTCTTTGGGCTGACACAAATCGCGCAGGCGCTCTCACCTTTCCTCGTAGTTCTGCACTGTGACAAAACAGACTTGTTAAAAGAATATATTTATTCGCATTTATAGGCCTAAGCCACAAGGCCTTATATGATCAACATTGTTGGTCATTGCTGTCCAATCCAACTTCATAATTAAGATGACATTAATGAACAGATTAAAATCAATCAGCAGACAGTATTCAATTTCATCAAAACGGACACAGAATAGTGAAGTTATGCAATTTTGCAGTTTCACACATGTTTTTACTGAACATTGTGTTATCGCCATCACAACATGCAATTTGCAGATTACAAAGGCATGTACAGTTTCGATCGAGATGGTACTTGATGTTTCCAACGTTTTTTACGATTATATCTTTGGGAAAAAAAATGACACCTCTTATAGAATATAAAAAGGCGTATAATTCTACTAGAATTAAAAGTTTATGAGATGAAAACAGGTTTTCAATTGACTGAGATATCCAGAACAAAGCGATCCTAATAAAAGGTGGGACCCACCTTTTATCATGGTCGCTTTGTTTTACTTTATTTTTGGATATCTCAGCCGTTTCACAATTTTCATCAAAACAGAACACAAACATAATTAATATTTCTTAGAATTTTATGTTTTTTAACATTTTATAAAGTGGTTTCTCTGAGTATCTCGCAAAAAGTTAAACGCTGACATTCTCACCTCAACCAGTACTATACTATCCCTTTAACGTCTCTTTGAATATGGAATTGAATTGAGCTTTGAGATTGAGAAGGAAAAAAAAAAGTGTAATTGTTTAGTTCATTCTGCCCGAATGTTATTTCAATATTAACGAAATTTGTCCATTTTACGCGAAATAACAACTACACTACCTTTGCGTTGAAATCTAACCACAATCTGAAGAATGCAAAGAAAACAATGCAACTTATATCTTGGCAAAGAATTTAATACTAGTAAACGTTCGCGCTTGTGTATTCTATTGTGTTGGTTTTGGTTTTTTTTTTGTCTCTCTCTTAAGGATCTTACCTTCGCATGTCTTCGGGCCACTGTTCTCGTAACCGTCGTCGCAAGTGCAATTGTAATTTCCAGGTATGTTGACGCATGTGGAAACCTCAGGACAAGCGTCAACGCCAATCGTACATTCATCAAAGTCTGTGATTCAGAGAGAAAGAGAGAAAAAAAGGAGGAGGAGGGAGGGAAAAAATGATGAACAAATAGAGGGTATGAGAACCAGAAAGCAATCGTTAATCATTTATCGCATACACACTTATCAACTCATAACTTCACGTGAGTCATTCGTCAGCAAAGCTGCCCGAAGGAGGATCATAAGACGTGACAGATCGTAGAAGATCGCACGGCGCCTCAACACAGCGTGGTGTGTAAGCACGATCACATGCGATCTGTCGCGTTTTGTAACGATCGAATACAAACTCAGATGCAATGATCAAGATTGACAATTAATCACGTTCAAAGATCGTGGACAATTTTGAACAACCAAGAGCTTCCCTATAACTATAATACTCTCAGCATTATTGACACAGTCTTATCTCTTTGCAAGTCATCCTTTTTTTTTTCTATAGGCATTCTATAAGGGTTGCAACCAAATCAAGTGATTACGCTGTAGCCCTTCTGTATCATTCAGTGTATCGCTAATGTGTTTTGTTACGAAATCAAATCAAGTCAAGTCAAGTCGAATCGAATCGAATCGAATCGAATCGAATCGAATCGAATCGAATCGAATCGAATCGAATCGAATCGAATCAAATCAAATCAAATCAAATCAAATCAAATCAAATCAATACTACTGACATCAAGATCTGATAAGATCACCACCATGATTCCAACTCCCGTCGAAGTCCTCGGGACCGGCAGTTTTCTTTCGTTATAGCGAAATTTCAACATAGGCGAACATTACATTAGATAAAGCTACATTAATTTTTACTTCGTTGTAACAGGGAGGTGGAAAGAGAATTTCGTTATACTAGTAACCGTATTCGTTATTAGGTGAGTACACTGTACCAAGTCATCCCACCTTGACAATTTTTCCCGTTGCCATTCTGCGACTGGAAACCGTCTTCACAGGTGCAAAACGCAGAACCAATCGTATTGTTGCAGATAGAGTTCGACCCACAGAAGGTACTATCCGAGCACTCGTTGATATCTGAAGAGGGAATGAGTCAAGATAACATGGGGCGTCATCTGAGCTTCACGATAGATTCCGGCCTGGCGCTGTCTTCTGCTGCCACTTCATGATTAGGGAGCTTTAAGGGCTTTTTACACTTGTAAATTTTTGCTTAGCCCCGGACTATCGGTGGGGCTAAGGGGGGGGGGCCTTAGCCCCACCGATAGTACGGGACTATCCTTAGCCCACTTTCTGTTTACACTCGTTTTTGCCAAAGTGGGCTAGCCCCACCGATAGTACGGTACTATCTGGCCCTGCAAAATAGCAGGGGTTAGCACCGCAATTGCGGTGCCAAGCAAGTGAGTGTAAACAGAACGAAAAAATAATCCTGGGCTAAGCGACGGAGACGAAGTGCGACCCTCACTGACCAATCAGAAACGAGGTAATCAAGTGCTGCCGGTGCGTGCGTGTACGTGTACAGTACACAGCGTAATTATGAATATTCATGTGGTTTGGAAAGTCCGGGGCTAAGAAAGACGAGTGTAAAAAGGTCAGTTTTCTCCTTAGCCCCGGATAAGAGATAGTACGGGACTAATTGGCGAGTGTAAAAAGCTGAAAAAATTGGTACGGGACTAACGATAGTCCTGGGTCAGAGAAAGTCCGGGGTTAAGAAACACAAGTATAAAAAGCCCTTTAGATTTTTTTTTACGCGCGGACGTTTGAGACGACGCTTGCGTTGGACGTTCTCCTCTCCCCTGCGTCGTGCTGAAAAGTAGCTTTAGATTACGCTGGGACGCAACGTATAAAAAATAAAATTGCGCCCCCATATACAGTAATCGGTGCATGAAGTAGCTCTCTACGTTGCAAACTGTGCGGACGTAAAAGTAGCCCAGTACGCGTAGTGAAAAACTCAGGCGACGCAAGCTAAAAATAGATCGACTTGACGGGCGCTACTGCGCATGCTCAGAACATGTGTTTTCCCCCTCTGAACGTCTGTGCGTCAAAATCTAAAGCTCCCTAATATGTCATCGACTAGATATGTAACGATATCTATTAGGAGTGCCTCTAAAAAGACCTATTATTCCTTACATACAAGAGTTTTTCTATGACGGTTGACATTCCTCTGTCTTTCTGTTGGTCCTTTGTATATAATTTATGTGATCGAATAACTATTTTGATGCAGTATATCTCTAATGTTCTTCTGGAAAAGACATTACACGATAGAGACCCTCTAAAGGTCCATCGATTTCCATTTGCTCTTCTTTTTAGGTTTGATGTTTCAATTCCTAACTTGAAGAGCAAGTCACGATGACTTTGCTAACACGAGTGAAGTGAATCACACAAAATGGTAAAAGTTTTGTCGAGATCAAACATGGAATAAATTAGTTATGGTTACTTTCCACTTTGAGTGTCACATGCTTTTATGAATCACTGCTATTGGTCAATACAAACATTTTCACTATATGTCTTTTTCCAAAATATCAACATATAAGGGAGTTCATGGTTAGCTCATGTCTCATTTGGCCCTAACACCACAGACTTTCAAATAACATGGAAAGGACGTGTGACAGAGCATTTTTTGTTGAAGCATGCCACCTTTGTAATCAATGTCAATGAAAGGCGTGTGCAGCTTTTGTTAAACATTATTGATTAATCACTTTCACCTCTGCGTTCTAACAAGGTGAAACACAGAACTTAACATTCCAAATCCTCATTTGCCTGAGTCAATGGCAAATATACAAATATTCTCATTTGACCTTTATTTTGCACATGCGCAAATCGCAACCGTGAACTCCCTTATTGTTGGGATCTGACACGCTTGCATGGATGACTTAAAGGTGCAGTTGCAAAATAATCAACGAAAGGCATTTTTTTTTTTCCAAATGAGTACCGAAGTGTGATGTCATAGCCAGTCATCGCAATGGCTACTGCTTCTAAACAACCTCACCTGGCCCAGTTTGTGAACGCTATTGTTGCTGACCATGCTCACACCTGGTTCAAATCTAAGCCATTAAAAAAAGAAAAAGAAAAAAAAAAGATTGTGACGTCATCACTTCGCGACTTTATTCTTTTGTGAAACTCAAAATAGTGAGCGTTGTATATGCTATAAAGTTTTTCGTTGTATCGTACCTTGACACGACGTGCCGTCCCTTTGGTAACCATTTTCGCAGGTGCACGTGTAACTGCCATCCACATTGTCGCACACAGCATTTGCGTGACAGATGTCCGGCTGCTCAGTACACTCGTCGATGTCGTTGCAGGAGTTGTTACCATACGCGTTCCCCCTGAGCCCGTTTTCGCACATGCACATAAATGAACCGATTGTGTTTGAGCACGTAGCATTTGTGGCACACACCTCGGGCGTGCTGACACACTCATTCTTATCTACGACGACAAAGAAAAAAGACAAGGAGAATGAGACATAATATTAATAAAAAAACATACATGGGGGGGGGGGGGAGGAGGATATCATGTAAACCTAATGGTTAGCAGGCCGATCATGAAGGTTTGATTTGTATGACTGTGAAATTTGTGTACTCATTAATATTGCTTCGCTCATGATCACTTTACCCATGATTAGTACCTCGATGTGCAGTAAAAAGTATAGTATGTAACATTGTATAGATCATATAACTTCAGTTTTCAAAGTGAAGACTCAATATGTCTCTGGTACTAGCTGGATGTATTAACCTTCTAACCTTCATGGGTTATATATATATATATATATATATATATATATATATATATATATATATTCAAAACATCAAAAATAAAACAGAAACCAAGTTCATGTTGTAATCACCAACAGTTTATTTCGGCACACAAATTTTCGAGCGATTCGCTCTTTCTATCAAGAACACTTGAGAAAGAGCGAATCGCTCGAAAATTTGCTTGCCGAAATTACAGCATGAACTTGGTTTCAGTTTTATTTCTTATGTAATTATCACACCAGCACTTGGACAATATATATATAAACATGTATGTTTAGCATATGTCCCCCCCCCCCCCCCGCAACATACCCAGATCCCATATTTGATTCAACGGTCAAAGAGAAATGGGGTACTTTGTAGAGCATGTCAGGAATCCTATTCCTCCAAGACATCAAAATGCCTTACTGTTCCAAGAGCATCCAAGTGTTAAACTTGGAAGAAACAGACCCATGACATGCTTTACAACGATCCACATTTCTCTGTGACCGCTTAATCCAATTGATTAGGGTTTTCTGCAAAATATAGGGAAGATGTTATATTTTTAGTCCCTGAGGTAGCATTCAGACAGTTTAATCATACTGAAAGTTATCAATACCGAAATGATTGTATTTCTTTCTTTTTTTTTTTTTTTTTGGGGGGGGGGGGCATACCTATATAATAGCGAAACGTACTGTACCTGTGCAGTTCAAACCCGTTCCCATGTATCCGTCGCGACAGGAGCAGTCGAATCCACCGGGGAAGTTGTTGCAGTCTGCATTGACATCACATTCTCCCTCAAAACACTCATCGATATCTGTAAATACCAGCATTATTTAATGATTAACTGAATTAAATTATTAACTGACTGGGAAAATGCTAAACCGATCACGTGACTGACTTATTGATCGCTATATGATCGCTACATCACGCCATTAAAGTCAGTATATACTTCGGCTCTGTCTTATTTCCTTTACAGGACAAGTTCACCCAAATATAATATGTGTGAATTGAGTGAATGCAGCAATACTAGCATAACACATCAGAGGAAGTTTGAGGATATCGAACAATCCATTCAAAAGTTATGAATTTCTAAAGTTTCAGTGCCGCCATTGCTAAATGAATAGACTGCAACAATTTGTGATGTCACTCCAGGACAACGATATAAAGAAAATATAAACAGAATTCAATATTTCTATTAAAATTAAAGATAACTTGACCTCATTCAGAAAGCTGGGCGGAATGATATTACCCTAAACATAAGTAACAAGTCCATGGAATGTGTACTTTCATGAAAAAATTTTAATTTTGTTTCTTTCGAAATTTTAAAAATTCTGTCAAAGCTTCTTATATTTTCTTTATAATGTTTATGTCCCTAAATATGACGTCAAGAGCTCTAATAGTTTCTGTCCAGCGAAAACGGCATCGCAACTTTAAAATTTCATACCGTCTGAATCGATTGCCTGATTTTCTTCAAACTTTCACTGATGTGTTCTACTAATATTGCTGCTTTCATTTAATCCACATTCATATTTGGCATTTGGTTTCCTACATGAGTCACATGATATTCCATATTGAAATAAAAGAAAATAGTCCTCGGTACCTTGATTTTAATCTGCGCTTCAAGACAAATGCAATCTCGATGCAGTTTCCCTATGGTGTCCCTTGAGGGTATGCCATAAATTCAATCGTATGAATACCTTTTCACAGACCTCACAAAGAAATATTATGTGATATATAAAATATTTATCTTTGACGGTCTTTGCAGACAGTGCAATCTACCTATTGCACTCACTGAAAACAGAGATGATTGAAATCTATATAATTTTGTTCAGGCATTGGGAAACCCATCTATTAGGTGTTATAATAAAACATTTCCAACTTTTGGTTCAAAAACTATACATCAGATAACAATGACACTGATATGAGCAATAGCTGAATAGTGTACAATTGTGTTGGAGGCAATTTAAAAATGATAGCAAAAAGTCAGTTTTATTAAATTCAAGATTTATTTTGAAGTAAGGTTTCAGATTTTGCTCTGTTTTCAACCCTCTGTACAAAAATTTTAATTTTGCACAGGGGTCAGTGGTGTGTATGGGAGTGTGTGCTTAGCACCCTGACAATGGTCCTGAACAATGGCCAGGATCGGAATGCTCTATTACATATTCATAAGAAATTCCACTGTCACAGCTAGTCTTTATTCATCCTGAAATGTAGTGTATGCAAGCACATGAAAACATGTAATCATGTTTGTTCATGTGCTTGCATTTTACCCTTTACCATGAATTCAGATTAGCAGTGCCCAGGGCAATCCATCATGAATTATTAATAAAGCATCCATGCACCTTGGACCAAAGAGACCAGAAGCCTAGTCGACAGAGCTCTGAAAAGGTGGTACTCCTGGTATTCATGTCTGTTGTTCATGGTCATGATGAGCACACACTCACATACACATCACTGGTTCTTTCGTAAAGTTCAATTTTGTACAGAGAGTTCAAATTTGACCAAAATCTGGAACTCAACTTTAAAATCAATCATGAATTTAACAAAACTGATTCATGCTCTCAAATTCAAATCACCTCCAACTAAATTGTACACTATTCAGCTAATACTCATATCAATGACAGTGTTATCTGATATGTTTTCGAACTAATGAGGATCAAAAGTGGGAAATGTTTTTGTAACACCTAGTATAAGCTCCCTGTATGCTGTACGGACGAGGTTTATTTGTTTTCCTCTGTTGTTATCATTGTTATTATTTCCGTATTCAAATAGAATATGCACAATATGCAAAAAGAATGCATATACAGTACAAAGAAACTGAGAATTGCACATCCGTTCTTCCACGGGGTCCATATGCATGGCAATACATTCCCTGCCCTTCGGGATTATTCTTGCCAAATCCGATCAGAATACATTTTGAGGGAAATTACGGAATAGTTATCATCAATTCGACCGCCCTTAAAAAATGCTATGGCAACTGCTATCTCTGCAAAGACCAAAAAAAGAGCGTTCTACACGATATGTAGAAGATTGTTATCTAGTACTTTGAGCAGTTTTATTGGCATGTGGCTCTATGTAATGTTCAGTGGTGTTTTGTTCGAGTCCCATTTTCATTTAAAACATTTCAAGAATCCAAGCAACCCTCAAAGGTTTGTTGTTTCGTTGTTGTTGTTTTTTACTCGTGTCTGTGACTATTATGGTAGACCTATAGTGGTGACAAGGGCATTCAAAATAATCTTTCCTAAAATAAATGATGATGTTAGTGATCTTAAATGGCCTAGAAAAATGCATGGTATGATAATAATTATATATCACAATGTGCAACATACTCTACAATACAGGGTAATATAGCAATTTTTTCCCTCTAATTTTGATTCTCTTTCTTTTCTTCTCTTTTTTTTTTTGTCTCGACTTACCCACACAGAGGGTCTGTGCGTTACCCACATAACCATCGGGACACGTGCAAAGGTAAGACCCGATGGTGTTGTTACAAATGGCGTCAGTTCCACAAAACGGCATTGTTGAGCTGCATTCATCAATATCTGCAGGAGGGGATTGGGACGTGGAGGTGAAAATGTATTAACTCATTTCATTTTCTTTCATTCATTCGTCTATTATGAAAATACATAGCAAATTAGCCTCCACTAGCAGGAAAGAACTTGAACATAATGAATAACATATGCAGAAAACTACGATACGTTTCTACATACAAATGCTACATTTCACCGCTATAGGCTTAATCGGACTACTTTACAGTAGTCTCTATAATAGTCTCCATTAAAGCCGCCCTGGGCCCTGTTTTATGAAGAGTTATAATGATTATATAGTTGATTTCTATTAAAAATCTACGACAGCTTGTGTGGTAAGGGAATTTACAATCGATTATATCTTTTGATAAAACGGGGCCCTGGTGTGTTGTCACAACATAACGTTTTGTTTGTTTGTTTGTTTGTTTGTTTGTTTGTTTTAACCGACGCGCGCTTGAAAATCTATCACTGCTTAACTACCTTCTATACTTTAACTGCCACTATCAATGTTCAACTGTATTTCATGCAGTCGTTGAAACTAGAGCAAGAGAAAAGTAACGATCGAAATTCACAAAAAAGACATTAAATAAAAGGAAAATGATGGCGTTTTCGCTCCTCTTAAAATGACAATCTAACCTCACAAAACGTTTCAAGCAGAGAACAAAAAATAAACAAAATAAAAAGACAGAACAGGTGTCGTTATAGTCCTTACAGAGTTCCTGCAGTTTTGGAAGCTGTATTTGGCATTGAATTAACTATAGAAGGAGAAAATCTATTAATAAAAAGCTTATGAGGATTATAAAAAAGAGCGTCATGTACATTCACAGAAAGGGAGAGCTAGATAGAGCGGGGAGAAAGAGTGAGGGATAGAGAGAAAGAGAGAGAGAAAGGGAAAAGAAGCCTCCAATAGACAGGATGAAATGAACCGAGATGTGATCGATGTGTTCACAGTAACTTAAGAAAATAATTAATGTAAAGAGCGAATGTAAGTCAAGCAACACATCTCTACCCAGGGTTTGTACTCCCTGGATAGCTGCTGTACAACGACTGCTTACCCTCACACGTCTCGTTCAGATATCCGGATCCGCTGTAGCCGGCTTCGCACCGACAGGTGAAGTTCCCCTCAGTGTTCATACATTCGGCGTTCTGCGCACACGCTGGAACCGCGTTTTCACATTCATTTATATCTGCACGAGGGTGCGGTACAAACAAATCATTTAGCATTAGTGCAATGTGAATTCTCACACTATATAAGGGAAAAGTTAGCAAGTTATCTTATTGGTACGGTGACACGTCACCCCTTGCTAGAGTTTCCATAAAATTAGAGAGAATCGGCATGCTTTCAGGAAGTTGCAAAGGTATACCTGGTCATAGGAAAGGTCGTCAAACGTGCGATTTTAAAGAACGTTATGAAACCTGGCATTTCACACGTTTTCACAAAACAGTCACATCCTATCGAAAAACGGGAATGAAAACAGACTGGAGTCCCATATTCTGCAAGAAATTCGAGCTCTCATTTTGCGTTACAACTTAACTGTATTAATGCACTTCGTTCACACCCAATGACGAATATCAGTGCCACTATTTTTATACTACTTAACAGATCTTTAATATCATAAACTTTTCTGACTAGCTATGCTTTATCCAAGTACCTATAGTCATCCGTCTGTCATTGTACGTACAGTGTTCCTTATTCGTTATTGCAAACTGATGGTGATTGATTATTTGAAGAGTGAAAGTACTTTGTGTCACATCGTTGAAGCCATAATTAGGACCTATAGTAGGCCCCTACTCCGAATGCGCCTTACCTTCACAATCTCGTTCATTCGCCGCGAGTACGAAACCGGCCTGGCAGCCGCATTCGAAAGAGCCTTCAATGTTGTTGCACAGTTCCTGCACCTCACAAACGTTGGTTTCATTGCATTCATTTATATCTGGGGTTGGGGGGGGGGGGGGGGTGGAATGTATGTCAAATTTATTACAGTGCACTGCAGGCTCGTGCGGAAAGATGCAGCAATTGTTTCATACATCGAGTGGAAAAACGAGGATTCAAGCACCATTAAAATCGATCAAAACGGGGCTAGTGGAGCGTCAGTTAACTAAACTCATTTCATACTAACAATAGGATTGTGAACAATTTGACATTGTGCTCACAATGAACACACAGATAAAATAAATTAAAGTAAGATGCACAAACAATATAGGCACGTACATACCACAGAGGATGAAGCTATTGGCTATCATGAACACAAGAGAAACGAGGAAGTTAGGCCTATCAATAAGCCAGTTCGTAATTAGCTCATGTACACATCGGTACAAATGACCTTTCTTTTTTCTCAGTTGGTTAGGCACTTCACTGGTATTAAAAGCGGCATAATGCGTAAGCTTGCCCGACGTAACAATCTATAGAATTCATGTTCAAACAAAGAATGAGCTTGCGTTTAGAGCAGGTGATCAGAATACTCCATCAGTTGACAATTTAGCAGGCATCCATTTCATTGTTTTGTATTGAATGCAATAACAGCCTATTTCCTTTATATTGCGAAATACCATTCTTGCTGTCAGGTGGATGTGCTGGCAAGTACCATTTAGATAAGGATCACATGAATAATAATCGCATCACAGATGCTTATGTCAGTGAATTTACAAACCAAAATGCCTGTTGGTACAAATGACCTTTTTCTGTTCATGCGCAAAGTGGAATTACGAACTGGTCTATTCCTCGGGCAGCTATTGGCAGGGCTTTCAGTTTATTGGTAAGTTTAAAACGGAACTAAATAACCATGCCATATCATATCTATCAAATGCCGAGTACATACCAATACATGACGTATTTTCTGCCGTCTCGTATCCGAAACCCGCCCGATCGCAGAAACAGGTGGAAACGCCGTCAACAAAGGCGCATACCGTATTATTGCCACATGGATTGGAGTCGTCTGAGCACGTTGCATTCGGATCCACTGCCAAACAGAATAGGACAAACAGTAAATAATAGCATGATACATTATTGTGTAACTTAGGTGGATGCCTATATGTAGGCTAAGTTCTTTCCATGTCACTGGTTCAGCTAAGGTTAGTATACAATATTTCTCGATAACAAATCACAAACTCGAAACACTTTGTGAGAGCTGTTCAGGCGGACCTGTTCTAAGTCAAGAAAATATTGCTAACAGGGCCGAGCTACATTTGCGTGCACGAGTATAGCATACAAATAGTGAATGTTTATGAGTGCAATTAACAGAATATTTCATGGGGTAAAAGATGAAATTATCCATTCAACAAGGCGCAGCCGAGTTGAATGGATAATTTCATCTTTCACCGAATGAAATATTCTGTCCATTGCACGAATGAATAACATTTAATGTTTGTTTTGTATAACGCCTAAAATAGATCCTTGTTATTTGATACGTCATTAATTTAGAAATAAGAGAGAATCTGAGATCGAGAGTGTGCTCATAGAGCGCTTTACGCTAGCGCGCTGTCGCCTTAATGCAAGCGTTTTACATGCGTTGTGTGCAGGACTCTCGGAGTGCGTGCAAAGGAGCAATTCGTATAGATTAAAAATTGCACGGTAAAATGGAGCCATAAATGCACGGATGATGACGACTAGCGAAATGGGCCGAATGATCCAATGTCAAACAACCAATCAAATTACAAGGATTTCTCCCGGCGTTATATAATTACGTATATCGTACCGTATAGATCTACTTATTGGAAGAGCTGTGTGTAGAACGTGACGTGCAAGGGATAACACAACAAAAGACAGCTCCTATTGACCCTGAACACAAATAACGGGCACGCAACGCACCCGCGATATAGTTTTAATGAATACAGCTCTACTTGGTATCAAATCGTCACTATAACCATGGACCTGCTACCCGAGTAGGTCCATGCTATAACAGAGCAGTAGAAACTAATTTTTTTTTTTTTTTTTTTTTTTTTTTTACGGCTCTGCACTATAATATCTAACAGCACCCCCTCAAACCCACTTGTCGAATTACCTTTAAAATATCGTTGCAGACTTCTGATCTAAAGGATCATCAATGCTACTGTTTATAGATATGAAGGTCCAGGATAATAATACTAAGCAAAAGACGCAATCATTTCTGCTACCCTTGCGTCGGCGGGGTTGTAATAGGTTTAACGTGTACAAAGACGACTATGTAAAGTGACCTGAAGTCAGTTTGTGTCTGTCCAGTTGCAGAGCAGTTTCATGTCCAGCTGGCTAATGTCTTTGTATATACCAAGTCATTGTTGTGATCATTTAGCAATAAAGTTGCCCTCACCGATCTTTTGACTGATCGCAAATCCCTATCTAAGCGCTCATTCTTCTTGTAACATTATTCGGTTGAAACCACGCGACAAAACAACAACAGCTGCAGCAGCAGCAGCAGCAGCAGCAAAAAAAAAGAAGAAAAAAAAAAAATGCAGCGTGGTTGGCAAGCAAGTGAAACTCACGTGCGCACATGGAATTGTCGTCCATTAAAAAGAATCCATCCAGACAGCTACAAGAGTAACCCGGCTCCTCGTTTGTGCATCTCTGAGAACAATCATCTAGACCTAAATTGCACTCGTCAATATCTGTGAAAGGAACAGAACAATCAATGAACTTTTCTATACATAAAAGTTCAGATAAATCGTCCCTACGTTTGATAAATCTGCCACATCCCTTTCTACGGCAGGAAATAAAAAAATGACACCATTAATAAACATCCAGCAGATAAATGAATGAAAAAAGGAGAAAATGAACAGGAATGCTCGGAGAGTTAATTCGTTTTTCAAGCTGTAATTTATTATATTTTCCCTGTAGTTTAGCACCTATGCCACCAGGCGGTCCATTGAAAACGAAATCATGCCTTGCAAATCTTTGCCTCAACGTTAGCATGACACAAAAGTCATATTGGTTCAGCAAAATTAACAGGGGTTGATCAGTGAAAATTTTCTTCAATCCGTTAGACTTTCTTTGTAATGGCAATCTCTGCAATGCATCGTATTATTCATGATGAAGAAGTAGTAGAATCGAATGCAGTTAAATGAATAAGCCAGATAGGAGTTAGCTCATGTGCACATTTAAGTACAAAATTTTATGACCTTTTTTTTCTTTTCCTCGGTTGATAAGGAACCTCACTTGTTTTCAAAGCGGAAAAAAAAATATGTATATAGCTACTTGTAGCTGGCTCGACAAAACAATACGTGGAATTCATCAATCATGTTCGAACAAAGGATGAAATTGCGTAGACCAAGTGACTATAGAAAGGTCCACGATTAACGCTTGGGAAAGCATCCACTGCACTAGTTTGCATTGATTGTATCATTTTGCATTGATATTGCCAAATACCAATTTTGCTGTCAGGTGGATGTGCTGGCAAGCACCATTTAGGATTACTTGAATAATCATTACATCACAGATGCTTATCCCAGTGAATTTCAAAACCAACTTGCCCTGTTGGTACAAATGAACCTTTTCTGCTCATGCGCAAAGTGGAACTCCTATTAAACTGTCTTATTACAACATGACACGAAACGAAGATTTAAAAGAAAGACGAAATGAAATGACATTTCAATCAAAATAAAGAGTCGAGTCAGAGTAGGAAAATATCATACAAGCTAGCTGAAGGCCATGTGGTGGGCGAAGTTGAAAGTCTGAATGTATTGAACATTGTGAAATAAAACCTGCATGTTTCGAAATTGACATAAACGAGGAAAATAATGTGAACAATCTCTATTGGTGACCGTGCACGGTAGCATCAAAATAAACAAATGAGTGCAAAATTTCGTTATGTGATCTTACATCCAGATAAACATCATTACACAATGAGCCACCACAATATTCAAACCATGTTTTTGGGTGTCAATTAATAACAACATGTTACCCATTTAGAAAAAAAAAACACAACAGTTTAATCAGAGCTACTGCTCATGAGATGAGTCAAAAAATGTTAGGAAGATGCTCACCCTCGCAGTTTGTTCCATCGCCCTGGTAGAATTCGCGGCATTCGCAGCTGAACGAACCGATGCTGTTGGTGCAGTTCGCGTTGACGTCACAATATCCCAAGTCGCACTCGTTGATATCTGTGAGGAGGGAGCAGGGGTCAGTTTCATGAAGTCATCACACAATAATACAAATGATGCACAGGACAAAGTGGATCGGTGAGAATTGGACGCGCGAGATTAACTTTGGAACTGTTTAAACCCACGAGCGCAACGAATGGGTTTTACATGTAGACTGTTTCCAAGGTTAAACAAGATCATCCAATTATCAATGATCCACGAAATATTCCTGTGCATCATTCGTTTTATAAGATAGCCTAATATGCCCGTGAATTCAAGGAATTCAACCTTTTTCCAGTCATGTCTCCCGTACACCTACAATACTGTACAAGACTTGAGCCATGCGTTCGGATTTTACCGGACGCATGTTGGATCAGTAAAAAAAAAAATGCATGATGATTGACCTGTCAGATTGCAGAGATTATGGCCAAAGTTGCTCATGTAGCTATACGAGACTTTCATATTCATTTCATGAAGTCTATCACAAGAGAATGTGTTTTTTTTTGAGCGAAAATTCTCTCAAGCGACTTTCACGAAACGGACCCCATGCTAATAACAAGACTCTATCTCCATCATTTGGCGTTCAGATAGATTGAGATTCAGTCTTACATTTTCTATGTTCCTTTTCCTCTAGCATGAATTAAAAGAGATAACTATAATTGTACGCAGGAATAAGAATGGCATCTTTTTACCATTTTCTTTGTTTATGTTACAGTAAACATCACTAAAGAATATTTTCGTCCTCATGGATAATTTATGTCTGACGAATTTTGCTTTCTACTTTATAATCTAGGGATGCATTCAAAAGGATAAGCGTTTCTTTTTTAGTCGGTTTAGTTGTAATTCACACCCCTAATTCGTTATGGATCTAAGCTTTGGTCGGTGTTTGTTCCGTCATTTATTTAGATAAAAGTTATAACCTTGTGTTTTTCTATTATTCTACCGTATGTCCCCCCAAAATTGCAATGGTACCCTCTGCAACGATAAATTTAAAAAATAGTGGATCAATCCAAGCACAATTTCAGGGTATAAAACTATAACTCATTACCCACATCTTACAGAAAACCCCATTCAATTTGCTTCAGTGGTCAAAGAGAGATGAGGATTTTGTAGAGCATGTCAGGAATCCCTTCCCTCCAAGTTCTGTCTATTGTATTTAAACATTAATATGCAATTCCAAGAGCATCCAAGCAGGGAGGTGTTAGAGATGGAGTGGCAACTCTTCGTAATTCATGCAAACGCATGTTTGGGTTTAAGGCGTTACAATGGGATGTCTAGCATTCCACTACGCTTTTAAGTCATGCTCGGTACCGCTCTAGGTGCAAGACAAAGTTCGGAGACTATGCCCCTTTAAAAACCTAATATTTTTCTATAATGCGCACATTTCCGCATGTCAGTTTTCTATCTTTTAATCTGGTATATTTTGATCTTTAAGTACTCCGCTAAAGCGTGTTCCAGCGTGCTTTTAAACTATTCGCTGTTAAAATTGTCAGTTTTACACTGCATTTTGATTCGCTGCTCCAATTCAAGGTACACAAATTCATTGTTGCCATCACATTGAAAGAGAGAGCGAATTGCAGTAGGGGCAAGTATTTCTAGATGTGAGAGCGCTAGTCCCGATTATTGATGCTCTCTTTTGTCAAAGCACATGGGTAACACCTGTAGTTGAACGCATAACTTTTCGGCGGTGCCGCGCATGACTTCAAAGAAAAACAGTATCTCTCCTTGAGTCTAGCACCTCACTGATCCAAGTGCTGAACTTGGAAGAATCAGACTCATGACATGCTTTACAACAATCCACAGTTCTCTGTGACCACTTAACCAAATGGAATGGGGTTTTCATCAAAATAGAACTAAGATGTTATATTTTAAGACCCTGAAGTAGCATTTAGACGAGTTAATCATATTGGGCGTTATCAATGCAAAAATCCAATTATATATATATATATATATGTATATATATATATTTTTTTTTTGGGGGGGGCATACTGTATATAAATCATTGCATGTACTTTTGAAACTAGCTTCTACATATTTTGAATTACATTTTGATGATTTTGATATCGTTTTGCCCTGAGATATGTATACTGCATAGAAATTATGGTTGTGCCATGTTGTTGTGAAATAATAAGGTATGAAAAATAAAAAGATTCAAATGCAGATTCAAACAGATTCATCTTGAACTATCCAGATCGTGTCATTTTGGCGCAAGTTGAAAGCAAAAAAAAAAACCGACAAAACTCACTGACAGAATTGGAAATTGTTTCCTTTTTGCTTGTTTTAGATAGATTGTCCACAATAATGTCGCTAATATTCTAGAAATGTAACGACGCGATGTTTGACAGATATTTCCTGGACGACACCTGTAGGGTTGTTTTGCAAAAAAAAAAAAAACCAAACAAACAAAAAAACACATATTTGATTTTTCTGCGCCGCCTCTTAAGGCACACATTACAGCAACACGCTATAAGATATGTTTATGTAAAATGTCAATATTTTTTTTTTTCTAATGTGTGGCTAATTTGGTATTCTGAAACATACATAAACTCTGAAATAAAAATTAATCAAGTCTCCTCATGTTGCAGTTTTCTTAGCATTAATATCTCTGGCTTCATGAAATCTCCGTTACCGACTTTGTGTGGGTGTGACAATTGTGCCTGTGTGTATTTGATTCATTATACCTTCACAGGTCCCGTTCGCCGTTTCGTTGTACCCATCGAGGCAGGGGCACTGGAATGACCCGGCAGTATTGTCGCACTCGGATTCCTCAGGACATGTGTTAAGGCTCTGATCGGCACACTCGTCAACATCTGGGAGGGGCAGGGAAAGTGATGGCAACAGTTCATAAGTTTAAAACCGACACAAAGAGGGACTCCTCTCCATATTCCACATTATTATGCAATGGTAGATAGTATCAAATAAAACAAAGAATGGCAGGCTGACTTGACAGATAGAAGTTTCGTTTAACTCGACAACTTGAATGGACAAAATTACGGGACAAGTAGCCTATCACATTCTGACAGAGAAAAGAAATAATTATCAGTTTTATAATACATTATACGAATTGGCTGAGGGGATGGTGTCATAGACAACAAGCATTGGTTTCATAAATTCCAGTACCTTTACTTCTATCATACACCGATACATGGATAAAATGTTAGATGTCATTACAGTCAACATTACACTTCCGAGACGGATTCTATACTTTCGGTGAATTTTGATAAGAATGGACGGTGGAGTCTTGTAGGAAATAATGGACAATATTCATTCTAGATCATATTCTGTCTGTTCTTCTTCATGATTTTATTTAATTCTTAATGCATTCATTCATTTACATATTATGCATACACGCGAGCTGAAGATGCAGTGAGGACACATTAACTACTAATAAAGCATCGTAGGCTAATTGTCGTTTTGCTTACCAACACAAGTAAAGCCATTTCCCACGAAACCAGCATCACATTTACACCGGTAACTTCCGGGAGCGTTGCTGCAGGTTGCGTTGTCGTGGCACGCATCTGCCCCAGTCTCGCACTCGTTGATGTCCTCACAGAACGTGCCGTTACCCGTCCAGCCGCTGTTACACGAACACCGGAAGTAGCCAATCTCGTTGATACATGTGGCTTGTTCGTGGCAGTCGTTGAGGTCGTCGTTTCGGCATTCGTCTTCATCTATCCCACACGGAAATAAAGACGTAGATGGATGACTGGCACAATTTGCGTAGATCATAAAGTCATATCAAACTTAGAAATATCATCTATGATCTTTAATGTACACATAGTGTAACTTGTCGACTGAGCTATTACGAGAGGCTTACAGCTTTTCCAAATAAGTTGTGATGAATGCACCTATCTGGCTGATTGGATGTTTCTTGGTAGCTGGTATATTATTCTACTAGCTTCCACGAAACAACCAACCAACTTTGAGAAAGCAACAACTTGAATGTAATCATTGATCTATTCGGACCTTGTGACCTCACAAAAAAAAAAAAAAAGAGTCGTTCATGGAGCATGATGGAATTTGAATGGGACACCATGTATTGTAGCGACGTCACGTGACGTTGAGGTTCACTTTTTTTTCTGTCACTACCACTGGTAACTGTACAACAAAAGAATATAGATAGATTGGTTCCGTCAAAGGTCAACGGGTCAAAGGGGAATTCAGAACGAGAGTCTCGCAGGAAGAGTTAAGTGCACTCGCTCTTTGTCGCACAGTATCAAGTTAGCAACAGCAGTCGCAAAGAGCTCACTGAAAATCAACAATGCCCATAATTGATTTTCTGCTTACAGCGTTAATTTCCTTTCCATAGTTTTGAGTGTAAAATTGGTGCACATTTGCCTCATTTGCACAGAAAGGGATAAAAAATACAAATCTAACCTCCACAGTCACCGGGAGATCCACTGCCGACATAGCCGTCGAAACAGGTACATGTGAACGAGCCGATTGTGTTGTTGCAGTCTGCGTTGGTATCACACTGGTCGGGATTTAGGCATTCGTTGATATCTGAAACATATTATCATAGAAACCGTGCTTTTTCTCATGAAAAAAAAAATAGAATTGTGCGGGGAAGGAAAGAGAGCGAAGTAATACTGCTAACAGGGACTCAAAGTTGAAATATTATTATTTCCCATGATACATAAAGAAATATTTCGTATGGGCCTATGACGATGATCGTCGGTCCATATCTCAAAAAAGCGAATATTAATGTTGTGTTGTGTCGTGTGTGTGTGTGTGTGTGTGTGTCTGTGTGTGTGTTCGTGTGTGTGTGTTTGTGTGTGCGTAATAAATTCATTACATGCTACCTAAGCCCGTCTGGCGCGCGCGCACACACACACACACACACACACACACACACACACACACACACACTTTTTTGTTTTATGATATTCTTTATTTGAATTTCATTCGCAATCAGATCCATGTTAACAATAAACACACACACACACATACACACACACACATACTTGTCACTAAATAATTTGTAACTATAAATACCTGATGAGGTAGTCGATCTTTTGAATCTGGCATACGTCAATTTTTTTTTTTAATGCCAGGATTTCTAATGAATTGCACTTTTTTCTTCCTACCTTCAAGATCGCCCTACAATCACATAAGAAAGAAAAATAAAGAAACCTGGCTACAAGAGAAATATAGTTATCAGAATGTCGGTTCGTAGTTTAGATGCGGTCAAGGGTTGAAGAGATCAGACAAACACGTGGTGAATTGTTTACTGATGACAGCATCAACGAAAGGGGGGGGGGGCAGGTAAAAAATAGTAAATATGTTTCGTTAACAGTGACACCAAATCGATAATGATAAAATCAAAAATAACATCTAATTACCTTGACAAGCGAAGACATCTTGGTTGGTGTCCTGGAAACCCATGTCACAAGAGCAGTTGAAAGACCCTTCCGTGTTTGTGCAAATGCTATTTTCGGGGCAATCATCGAGACCCCGATCACACTCGTTGATATCTGAAAAGGCATTCACATAAAACAATACATTTTTATTGAATTTTCCAGTTTAAAAAGAAAGAGAGCTGCGTGGTCAAACTGCTCTCGGTGCTCATGTCATTGAATTTCGAAAGAAAAAAGAATACCGTTGGAAATGTGGTAGTTACATCATTCTAAAATAGTGTACGTCTGTACACTAAACAAAATGTTCGATTAAGCTGATTCGGAAACGGCTTACATACTGATATACATGAACATTTCAAATGCCAAAGCAGATAAGTGGCATTTATATTTTTTTTTTTCGCGGTGATAATCAACTAAAGGAAATTTGAAGTTTCATCGCCGCCATATGTACTCCTTACATTGAAAAAAATAGCTTTGAGGATATTTGAATTATCACACGTTTTCATTATTGTCTATATTTTTGTCACCTTTAATTTCAAATAACTAAGCTCAAAAAAAAAAAAATTGAACCATTTTACGTTGATTTTGGCATTTAAACTCTTGATATACTGATATCAACGTTACCTGAGCAGTTGCGTTGATCTAGCTGAAGCGTATAACCATCCCTACAGGAGCAGATGTAGGATCCGTCAGTGTTTTCACAGTTCTGTTCGCAGGAGTTCAGTGATGAGTTAAAACATTCATCAATATCTGAGAACACAGGCAGAGAAGAATGAGAAATGTCAGACAATGAGGGCTAATGAAGACATTATACTTATACAATAGTGATCATATCAGCTTGACGAGTAAAATACGATCATTTGCATACAACAGTGCTTGTTTGTTTCACGTTTTTCATTCTCACTTAATATATATAATATATATATATATATATATATATATATATATATATATATATATATATTATATATATATATAGAGAGAGAGAGAGAGAGAGAGAGAGAGAGAGGGAGAGAGAGAGAGAGAGTGCGAGAAGGGGTCTCGACCATTTACAGCACCAGTGTAGGACCTGATGAAGGTCCTAATGAGACCGAAAGCTCGGCAATAAACACGCACGTTGATCTCTAGCTACGTCCACGAATGCTCTTCTTGTCGAACTGAATATATATATTGTATATGTATTGTATATATGTATTGTATATATATACATTATTCATTATTATTTATTTATTATTTATTCAAGATTTCATGCGTGTTCACAAAATAGGAATGCATACAAATATGTACGCAAGTACATCTCATATAGCCAAGACAGAATATATACAATAAGTATACATTGATAAGAAGCAGTTACAGGATAGCATACAACTCAACTAAGAGAGCTACATTATTCAAGGTAACGAACACGCAAAGGAATTGCAACATAAGCTTAAAGCTTGAAAATCGTTGCAACCCCCGTGCACACAATCTATATGCTGCAAATAGTTTAAATGATACTTGATATATATATATATATATATATATATATATATATATATATATATATATATATGTATATTATGTGATCAAAACCTAAAATGGCATTAGACTATAAATATATTTATATATATATATATATGTAAACCGAGTACATCCCTCGCATAACTTGCAGAACTGTCCAGAACCACCGATTTGTCTGATTTTGACTTTTATTATATTTCCCATTTCCACATACTTTGCTAATACATTCTCCCAATATTTTACTCGACTTGTGTTGCCGAGTTAAAAGGAAAAAGAGATACTTAAACGTTTAAAAAAAAGCTTAAAAGAAGTGTGAGAGCGTTGACATGCACATTATACGCTTAGATTCGTGTACATCAGATTTGTTCTTTGTTTTTTTCTTTTCTTTTTTTACTTTTTGGCGTCTATTTTTCTCCAATTCACAAATTGTCATTCCTTTGATTACATATACCAAGTAAGAAATATTCTCACATCCACATCTGGGAATTTACACCCTACAAGCAATGCTTCCATGTAGATTCCTCATATTTCACATGTTTTATTGTCTTATAAGCTGTACTTGACAATTCATCCATGCTTTTGTATTGTGATGTTTATGTTTTATGTATTTGTTGAAATGTGGAATGTGGAACAATAAAAAACGAAAACAAAACAATTTGTGCCTACTTTGACTGAACCACGCAACATAAGATTATTGCCGTAATTCTTTCATGTTAGTTCTTAACCTTCATGAGATACTTTATCATTTGTTTTGTGAGTCTTGTATTGTCTGTCCGAACTCCTTAATCTCAAACGTCAAGGATCTAAGGGAATCTACAATTACTAATAAACAATCTTGTCCTTATGTAGTCCCCCACCATTTCTTTTACTCATTGGTACCCCAAGAGTATCGTGTAATAAATTGATCATATCGTTCATTTGTACTCTGCTCTGTAGCAGTACTGTATTACTTTGTTTCGTTCTTGATACATTTCTCAATGTATACTCATTCGAGACACGTGCATGGGTAATACATAAAATGATCATAATGATAAAACATCGTCAGGTATGTATCTACAATGTATCTCATTACACTTTTTTTTTCCTCATGAAAAGGATTGCGCCTCTTTGATATCGTAAATCTTGTATCTACAAATGTTATGTTGTAATCATATTTTTTTTTTGCACTAAAATTAATTAGATAAAATGCTTCCATGTTGCGATTTGTATCATATTCTCAACGGGACAGCTATCTAAATTAGTAAGATATATTCATCAATAATGCCCATGTACGTTTTAAGGGTACATGTTCATGACGATTAGAGAACGGACTATCCACAGGTTTGTCTCTTCGTGTATGAGTGTGTATGTGTGTGTGTGCTTGTGCGTGTACGAGATTGTGTTGGTGAGTACGTGCGAAGGTGGAGAAAGAATGAAGCTCCAATACCGTAACAGTTCAATCCGTCGCCTGTCAGACTCGGCGGACATGGGCCACAATCTGGTTCCGTACTCGGTGGCGGAAGGTCGTAGCAGATGACACCCTCGAAACATGGGTCTCCGTCACAGGAATCTTCGTCCTCCTCACAGTGTGTCCCCGTCCAGCCTTCTGTGCAGTTGCACACGACCACCTGTGAAACATAATAAGGCAGTATCTTCCATTTTATGTTCGCCTGTTCAATGTGCCGTTCCTTTAACGCTGACCACATTCAAAATTCATAGGGCTTACATTCAAAGTAAGCGTGGCATAGGAGGTTGGGTTGCCATGTACGTTAATAATCAACTTAAATTAAAACTGATTTGCGTATTCAGGGAGCAGAAAGTTTATTTATTGGAATCTTAAATGATAATGAGAAAAATATTACCATTTACTGTCCTCCACAAAATGACATTCAATCTTTTTTTGACAACTTCGACCATTGTGCTAACGAAATTCTTGGAGAGAGAAAATCCATTTTTTGGATGGGAGATTACAATATAGATTTATTATAACCAACCCATTTCCATGACATATTACTTTCCAACTCACTGCATCCCCACATCAATAAACCCACCAGAATAAACAACACCACCCATAGTAAAACATTAATAGATAACATATTGTCTAACGTTATAACTGAAACCTGCACGAACGGCATTCTTTATTCAGATATATCGGATCACCTACCGATTTTTATGATTAATGATGAATCTGTAACAACCCCAATACGCCACCAACCCAAACAATACTTGAAAATGCATAGAAATGAAACGCCACAAAATATTGATTCATTGAATCAAGATTTATTCGAAGAACAATGAAACGATGTCTTTGAACTCCAAGATGTTAATTCTTCTTACGAAATTTTCTTACAAAAACTATTAGATTATTATGATAAACATATTCCTTTAACTCCAAAAACAAATGGAAGGAAAAGAGCTCGGCAACCCTGGATTACTCAAGGTCTTAAACATTCCATTGTTACTCGTAACCGTCTTTATAAAATATCTCTGAGAAAACCTACCCCTGAAAACGTGGAAAGGTATAAAACATATAGAAACAAACTAACTACCTTGATTCGAGTTTCACGTAAATCATATATTTCAAATAAACTCGAATCTAATAAGGACGATAAAAGAGCTCTTTGGCGGACCGTAAATGAAATACTCCAAAAAGAAACCTACAGAATGTCCGGATAGCATTACTCATAATGATAATGTCATTACCAATCCTGACCAAATTGCAAATATTTTTAACAATTTCTTTGTCAATGTTGGTCCTTCTCTAGCAGCATCTATTCCCATAAATGATATCAAAATCATAAAGATTACTTATCTGAAAGTAATCAAAATTCTTTGTTTTTTACTCCAATTAATGAATCGAAAATGATTGATACTGTTCGATCTCTAAAATGTAGTAAATCATGTGGGTCTGATAATTTAAGTGTGAATTTGTTGAAAAAATAATTTACCCCCTAGCAGCCCCTCTCACCCACATATTCAATCTATCCCTATTTAACTGTAAGTATCCAGACTCCTTCAAAATCGCCAAAGTTATCCCTATTCATAAAAGAGAAGATCCATCAATGGTGAAAAATTATAGACCCATCTCATTGTTACCTGCAATATCGAAAATTCTAGAAAAAGTAGTTTAAAAGCATCTCTACTCGTTCATGATTGAAAATGAAATATTAAATGCGAATCAGTTTGGTTTTAGAAAAGGATTTTCTACCGACTATGCTATAATTAAATTTGTCGACAATATTATTGATGCTCTTACTAAAAAGGAGCACATTATTGGAGTCTTTATGGATCTTAGTAAAGCATTTGACACTATCGATCACGACATTTTACTTGAAAAATTACATAATTATGGCGTGAGAGGGATTACTTTGTCGTGGCTCAGAAGTTATCTAAGTCATCGAAAACAATATGTTGCATTTAAATCCAGTCACTCATCATATTCTAACGTGTCATGTGGTGTCCCTCAGGGATCTATACTCGGGCCCCTACTTTTTTTTTATTTACATTAATGATATTATCAATTCCTCCCCTCGTTTAAACTTCATCTTATTTGCAGACGATACCAATGTTTTTTATTCCCACAAGGACATTGTAACACTGGTTGATACATTAAATACGGAATTAAGCAACATCTCGAAATGGTTTAGAAGTAACAAGCTTTCATTGAATATTGATAAGACATGTTTTATACACTTTCAGACGCTTCAATCCCATCCCACCCTTCCTCAAAGTATTTCTATTGATGATACAAACATTGCTGAGAAACATTCAACCAAGTTCCTAGGAGTGACCATAGATAGCAATCTAACTTGGAATACTCATGTCCAGAATATTACAACAGCAATATCTAAACCAACTGGTGTTTTAAGGAGAATAAAATACTTAATTAACGGTCAAACTTTAATAATATTTCATAACACCTTATTTCTACCATATGTAATGTTCTGCAATATCGTATGGGGCAACTGTAGCAAAACTAAATTGAACACAATTTTTCTTCTCCAGAAAAGGGCTCTTCGTATATGCACACATTCAAATTTTTTGGCTCACACTGATCCCATATCTTATCGCCTAAAAACTCTAAAGGCCCATGATATACATTTATACCTAACTGCCATATTTATGTATAAACACACTCGAAATTTACATGACTGTCTCCCGATAGCAACATCGCATATCGTTCCCTCTTCCAGCAAATCAATTCTATTATTCTATATTCCAGCCTGTCTGCCCTTGTGCACTTTCAAGCACCTGCACGCACAATCACCACCATCACACATCAGAGTTTATTTTCCCCTGCTATCTTCGCAGCAGAATTTGTATTTTTGCGAATCTAGTACGTCCCTACTTTTTCCTCGGCCCGGCCATCTTTTCAAGCAATGCTTCAAATGGCGGCCCTCTGCATAATCGCTTCTTAACTACAGTTATTGTAATCCCTGCTGCATAGACATGCATACTGTACGTCGGCCTCATGCCAAAAGGGCCTTAACACCATAGACTTTGTACACTGTTAGGGCCCTTTTGGCATTATTGTATCATTAATTTCCTTTTATATCGTCGACTCTGTGTTAAATTTACTTTGTATATTTCCTACATGTTCATGATTATGTAACTTATGTATATTGATTTGTAGAAAATAAAGTATCTATCAAATCAAATTTAAAAAAAGTACATCTGTTGCATTTTGTACACTTTCGTCAGGGAAATTAAACATTTGATCACTTTTGATAACTTGATTACTGTATGTGGCAGTATTTGACTTTGTGTGTACAAATGAGTCCGCGAGCCGTGTCAGGATGGCCGAGTAGTCGGGCTTCGTTTTGTTGCATTTTACAACAATCCCTTTAATTGAACTACTGTGTCTGTGCGCTACCATGTAGTATGTTATATCAGAAGCAGCTCACCAACACAAGCGGCACTCATACCAAGTTCACATCAGCACTGACACTTAGACTTTGTCACAACTTGTGAGTGTCGTTAAAGTGGTACACCTATTTTACATTAACTCAATCACGCTCACGTGGTACACCTCTCAATCATGTAGTAGCACAAATAACATTGGTGGGCAAGGGGTAGGTGATAGAACGCACCATAACAACTTCTCCCACTTCCCCTGGAAACTGGAAGTAGGATCATGGTCACGGGGTGTATGTGGTTGTACCTCAGGAACTTATGCCACCGCTCAGGAGTTCGTTGTTTAATGCAGCACACAGGAAAACACGCTGGACACAATCATGTACAATTTTTTTTTTACCTCTGCGAGCGAGCCCCCACTGCTCGCTCGGAGCAAGTTTTGAGCACGCTCAAGGCCTTGTCATACCGTAGATGGGGAAGTTTTGCGGGTTGACTTGAGGGAAAACAGATTTGCTACCAGTAGCTCTCCGCAGCTGGTCCGCACCTGACAGTACCTAGCGCATATCTCGCCTGTTATAGTTGCCCGGAGATACGCCCCCTACAGATCATAGGATTGACATCGTATACTCACGGCGAACTTGTTTTCCGTGAAGTCTTCTCCCTCAGCGTCCGTGTCAAAGTCGCAGGTCCCGTTGTTTTCGCACCTACACACTTTGACCGACAAGGTTTCAGAGCTCGCTACAATACCGTCACTCGCGACGATGTCGATGGCCACCAGCGTGGTGTTCATCGGTGTCCAGGTGAATGTGCCATCTGGAAATGGTAGTTATCATGGTAATGGTACTCAGTGAGTATTGACATTAATTATTAGGCCTCAACAACAACGACGACGACGACCAAACAAAAGATAACATCAGTTTGAGCGGATATGTATATCGGGGAATACAAATAGTTCGATGACATAGGCACCCTCAGAATATGCCTAGCCTTTACCGTTGGCGCCAGATGGGGTCGTTGGGCTGCAAACCTTACAATTAGATAAATGAATTAATCTTTTTATAAATAAATAGATCACTAGATAGATAGATAGATAGATAGATAAATTAATGAATTAAGTAATTCATTTATTTATTAATTTATTCATTTATTTATTCATTTAATTAATCAATTAATCAATAATCAAAATCAATTAATTTATAAGCAGAGTGTTTCCCTTCCCCATTCATGGCTAAGACAGCTTGCACTGTGCATTTAATCCAACATTGCTATGAAAGTACTTCATCTTTTTGACAATAAATTTATTATTCACTGGCTTAATGGAGATTGAATAAGACACATATCTCAGTTGAGTTGTTGGTTATAGGTGCTTTATCGATTACAGGTTCTTTTATGGAGCTCCTGTACAGATCAAATCACGAGCTAGATTACATCATTTACATCAGACTGAAGATGTAATACCACTTAGTGGGTATTAAGTCAAATGAGATAATATCATATTATAATTTATCCTGGGGCATTGTGGGTGCCTGTTTTGCTGTAGAGCAATAGGCAGAAATATACAATAAATTTTTACGTCCACCCCTCCCCCCCCCCTTCCCCCTCTCCATGTTGGAAACTTACTTTCATTGATTTGGGCGCTTCCAGGCACTGTGCCATTGAGGGAAAAGGTCACGGTGTCGTTGTTAGGGTCAGTTGCCGTGACCTGAAGCGTGTAGGTTTCACCGACGATGACGTAGAGAGTGTTGTTTTCCATTAGGGCATCCGTGTCCCCGACCTCTACAATGTCCGTGATTTCAGGAGGGAAGTTTTCTATGAAGACGACAGAGACGAACGAAGCAGCAATGATAAACCTCAAAAGCATTATTTACCATTTGCAGACGAAACAAAAACCCAGCTTTAGTGCTTCAAAACAGTTCTAAAAACATGTGTTTGGGATAGAAACAACCAATGTAAAAATGTTAATCAGTATAATCATTTGTTAATTATACAAATTGTGAATAATAGTTATAATAATAATGTTTCTAGGCTAAACCGTCTATCATACAGTTATGGTTTACTCAGAACAATTTTTACCTGGTATTTATATGTTATGTGATAAAACTAACCTACACATATGCATCAAATGCGATAACTCGAACATTTTTTTTCATATCACTGCTCCCAATGGTAAACAAATACTTTTAACCATAGAGCTGCAACACTCCGTATTGGTTGAACAACGGAGCTATAACGTGTCTAGCAGCTCCATCATGGTTAAACCAACCAATATACTATTGACATAGAACTTAGCTAAGATTATCAGAATACTAGTACCTTTGTAAGTAAATAACATAAATTTCCTCATTAATAAGATTGTATTTTCAAGGATACTTTTGCATCCACACATATAAGTCGTAAATGTGTTTTTTATTTCAGTGGTCGACGTCACACTCTTATTTAGTATGACTATTTGTAGCAGCAACAAAACAACTACGTCTGCCATTACTGATGATGAGATTGCTATACTAGTAAAGGATTGATAAAGGCGCCAAAACGTTTAGAAGGTGTTATGTGTAAATATCAGGTACCATTTTGCCAATTCGACTACGAGCAAATGAGTTATTCTTGAATTTCAGTATAGTTGAAAACAAAAACAAAAATATTGTCAGAGTTTATCTTTGTGTCCCCGGATTCCTCCGAAAAAAAAACCAACAACTAGAAAGCATCAACAGACAATCAGACGAATGACCTCAAAAAGAAACATTTTGGTCTGGTGACGGGAAGAAAGAGGCGCAAATCGTCTAGCTCACCCAAGCCCTGTTTCTCTGATTCCCGCAGGGCGTTGGTGGCCATCGAACTCTCGGCAAGTTGCGGCCCGACTGCAAGGTAGTCAAACAGGCAGGATCTGTCATCTTGGCACGTGTTTTCCGCAGCGCGTCTTTGCTCGTCCGTGGCGTTAGCCAGCAGCTCGTCCAGGAAAAGCGGCGTGTAGTTCGGGTCGTTGTAGGTCTCCCAAGAGTCGCTGCCATAATCGAATAGCGAGTCACTCGCATTGACCATCCCTTAAAAAAAAAGAAAAAAGAACCGATAGGTGTGTCAAACAAGTAGTTCAAAACAAAAACAACTACAACATCAACAACTAAAACAACACAAACAACAACTACTACTACTATGAAAACTACAATAACTAATACAACAACAAGAACAACTACTACAACAAGAACAACTACTACAACAACAACAATAAAAACAACAACTACAACGATACCAACAACAAAAACATAGTATTGGCATGCCGTGTTAATAACATGACGGAAACCAACAGCCATCATCGAACATTCAGACTGACTTTAAAAGAGAAGAGAATGAGTGAAAAAAGGCTTTATACGTAATTCTACAGAATGATAGAAATTTTATCTAAATCGACTTTGGAGTAAGAAAAATCAAGTGATTATGAATTATTCAAACACATTCTGCAAATTAGGTGACGTGACTCGCTCAAATCTTTACAATTGGTTTGTAATATTGGGGAAATTAACGTCTTCAAAATAAAAAGCATCGTTGCTTTACGAGTAAAAAGAAAAATCTTTTCTTTTTTCAATAAAAAGTTAAAGTTAAACTTGATGTGGATGGCGGTTAATGAAAGACTTATGAGAGCATAACACAGTGTGAAACTTTATATTTCACAACTGTGTTTTCAAGAACTTACATGTCTGTCCAAATTCAAATATCTCCCTTTCGGTCAAGTTCTGTCCTGCAGCCGGCATAAGAACCTTCTCGTCCCTGTCCTCGAAGTCGTCCGATGGGTCGTCGTTCCAAACCCCTGGGATGTGCAAATGAAAGTGCGTGACAGTGTGAGACTGGTTTCAAGACTTCAAGCTTGAACAGGAGCTGCAGGTATATAGTATGACGTCGTAAAAATTAATAGAGAGAGCAATTACTAAAAGGGGAGCAAAATGCTTGTCTCACGGTCTCACTCGGGGGAAGTCGGAGCATAGTTAAGGTTCGAATACCAAACCTCAGCGTGCTTTTTGACCCCCCCCCCCCCCCCCCGGCTGGAAAATATATATGGATTTACATGGTAATACATGATAATGACGTGTAAAAAAGGGCTACAGAAAGTGGTAGAAAGGACTCGGATGAGGAGAGGGTCTGGATGAGTAAAAAGAAAAAGGAATTTAAAAAGAGAAGTCTTACCTGAAAATTTATGTGAAAGTCGCATCACTCACAAGGTGAGCTCCTTCGACAAAGGTTATTCAAAAGGGAGGGGAGGGGCTGGTATAGGTAGGCAATTGTATACTGTGATTCGAATGAGCAGCTATCTGTGTTCTGTAAAATCTTACCCTGGCAAGAATGCTCTCCCGGAAGTTAGTGAGTGCGTATTACTTCCGGGTTCGATTCCAGTAACCGGATGATGAGGAAGCGATGAATGCTGAATTGCGTACCATAACATGGCGGACGAAGCCAACATCAAAAATCCGTCTCCATTACCATTTCTCTAGTTCGTATCAATATTATGATAGTGATTATTATTACTCTCATTGTGATTGATGTTAATGGCGTAAATCACTATCCTCACTTTCAATTTTTGTGCATGGACACGACTAAACGGACTAGAATCTTCTAGAATTGTCTCGATAATAGTATTGTATGCGCTGATTTTTCTCTTTACGGAGTTTTCGCTACACGACGGGAAGATCGAGAATATTACGCGGAAGCAATCAGCTGTGACAGTCCCCGTACTCGGACTCCCGTCCCCAACAGTTTCGCTTTCCCGTACAGGACGAAGGCGTATGGCCAAGATCGCTGATTGGTTGGCTGGCTGGCTGGCTCACTCCTGCCCAACAGCGGGACCGAACGCTATTTTTGCCGAGTACTGTACTCGTTTTCCTCAGGACGGGACGTTTCTCGGATTTGATCATGCGCAGAAGCACATTTTGCACACTGCACGCTCAACTCCCGTCCGCGTCGGGCCTGTGAAAAGTCCCTACTCTTGCATCTGCGCGCAGCTTCAACTCCCTTACCTAGTAAGCCTCTGGTCACGCCTTGTCCAGCGTAGTCGGGAGCGACGGACATGGTCACGTCGAGAACTCCCAGATTGAACGTGACCGTGAATCCCGTGGGCGTCTGACCGGCGTAGATGAAGGACGCCTCTACGCTCGTGCTGTTGCTGGTGCTGCTGGTGTCTTCCGTCGAGTTTGAGTCGTCGTCGTTGCTCACGAATGATAGTGAGAAGTCGTCATCGGTGGAATTGAATCCGTCTGTTGGGAGGATATAATTATGTTTGCAATACGATTTCATCTTTTTAAAGATCTTAGCTTTTATTCACAATTTGCAGATGAAAAAAGACCCACCTTCAGTGCTTCAAAATAGTTCTAAAATGTGAACTTTTAGGGACAGAAACAAACAATGTGAAAAATTTATTTGATATAATCAAGTATTGTTAAATGTACAAAATATATACAATAGTTGTAATAAATATTTTTCTAGATTATATGGATGGGAAAAAGAGAAGACAATGAAAAAGAAGTTGATTTTTAGTAAGGTTATTTGCATAAACAATAGAGATTATTTATGAAAATAAGAACAGAAGTGGTAGAAATTGTAATTATAACCTTTGTTTTTTGTTTTGTTATTGTGCAATAGTTGATATTTCTTAATGTATGTTTGTATATATTTGAATGAATTCATGCTGATCCTTGTAAGATGTCGGCAATTCAGCCTGCGGGCTGCAAGGGATGGTATTCAATAAATACCTTTCAATAAATAATCTACAGTTGGTGTTTACTGAGGAAAAAAAATGATGTCTCCCTATATTTTTAGGCATAATCTAATTGGGAAATCTTTATATGGTCGGAAGTTTTGTGATACAACTGACCTACATAATATGCAGCAGATGTTATAAATAGAACACTTTTTTTTTTTGATAACTGCGCCTAATCGTAAACAATGCCTTTATAAGGATGAAAACTGCCTTTTTTTTTTCTCGGACTTTGCTAAAATAATTCATAAAATCACTTTCACTTTCATCACATTCATCACTTGGACATGTTAATAGCACAGAAAGAAACAGCAACAATGTAGTAACACTTCAGGGTTTATGTGTACCATACCTTTCCCCCTATCTTAAAGGACACGGCGACAGTTGATAAGCAATTAATCAACGTTGGTGAAGGTGATGGGACAAACTATCACTTCCGAGGTGATCTTGTTGTAGCTGTCTATCCAAAGCGCAGCTGAGGAAAGATAGCGTAGACATTCAGATCGCCGAGGAAGAGATAGTTTGTGTCTCACTGCCTGAAACCAAAAGTTGATCATCTGCTTTTTATTCTACACTGTATATCTTTATTTCTTTTTGTTCCATATCTAAAAATAAATAAAACTAAAAAAGAATAACTGTCGGGAACAGACGTGGGGACGAACAACACAGCTAGTTAGACTAAGTAAAAACAAACAAACAAACAAACATGGAAACTGCAGATCTAACTTTATGCTAGGTATAGCTAGAGACGGGGAGTCTGGACCTATCCTACAGGTAGGTACACTATCCTAAGGGCTTAGGCTACGTTCACTTACCACTCATGATGTTTATAAAAACGCTAAACATTCTGAAACACGAACAAGACAAAACTCAAACAAGGCAACTAGACACGTATGGTGACATACGAGTCAACTTTAGACGTAGCGGACAAATACAACATGTTTTTTTGTCATAAAATACCGCGCACCACAGCACTGTCTCGCTGACGTACAGCGAAACAAAAGGGACTATCAACATAGAGTGTAGTGAACTTTTCTTCTCAGGTGATATGATGGGCAAAATTACGTTTTTGTTGTTTTTTTTTTCACCTGATCAGCTCTTGACCAATCCTATAGCAAGATTCTTAGTATGTGGAACATAAAAGAAAATATTCTTAGAGATAAATGTATGTCCTGCCTGCATTTTGTCTTAATTATTTGTGTGACAAACTCACCTGTTCGTAGAGTTTCCAGATCAACAAAGGAGTCATTGACTTGTATTAGCATTTCCGTTCGCTCTGTATTCAGAGTTATGCGAAGCTGTCATGAGAAAGATAAAAGCGAAACAGATATAGAAATGCCATGCATATACTTTCAGCCAGTCATGAGGTCATACGCACTTCTTTATTCATTAATTTAGATTATATATATATATATATATATATATATATATAAGGTATATCATTCTCTCTTTGTCTCTCTACATATATAGGCCTATACATATATATATATATATATATATATATATATATATATATATATATATATATAATAATAATAATAATAATACCTTACATTTGTAATGCGCTTAATACAATGTTTCTAAGCGCACAGGGAAAGGACGAAAGGAAAGATGAAAAATGAGGGAAACAGACATATCAAAACACAAGTAAGAATAACATGACATAAATCAATGTGTACCAGTAATTAAACACATACAATAATGAAATTACACTCAGCACATTAACTTAGGGAAGCAATCAATATGGGAAAAGATGGGTTTTAAGAAGTGCCTTAAATGATTCTACTGATGGGGCTAGTCGTATATGAATGGGTAGATTGTTCCAAAGCTTGGGTGCAATAACCGCGAATGAGCGTTCTCCGTAGCGTGTCTTAGTGCGAGGTCCGGGTAACAGTTGAAGATGGGCAGTAGCATGGGAGCGCAGACGTCTAGATGCAGAAGAAGTTGATGAGGATCGGAGAGAGATTAGGTTCTGTAGGTATGAAGGGGCTTGGTTATGGATAGCTTTGTAGACAAGGAGAAGAACTTTGAAGATAACACGTTCCTTTATTGGCAACCATTGAAGTTACTGGATGATTGGGGTAATGTGTTCAAACTTCTTGGAACGTGTGACTACTCTGGCGGCGGTGTTCTGGATGCGTTGAAGGGGTGCAATATGGGATTGGGGTAAACCGGCTAGGAGACTGTTACAATAATCAAGGTGAGATGACACGAATGCATGGATAAGCTTTTCTGTGGCAGAAGCGTCGAGGTACTTGCGGATCCTGTTAATCCTAGCTATCCCCCACGAAGCTGTCCTGCACTTGTTGAGGATGTGCTAGGCAAGGGAGAGGTGCTTATCAAAGGTTACACCAAGATCTCGGACACACTCGGACTTCTGCACACAACCCGTAGATAGGTCCAGGAGAGGAACATCATCAAACCGCTTCTGAATCTCGAAGATACATGCAACAATTCAGTCTTCGCTTCATTGAGCTTGAGGTTGTTGACCGAGGACCAGGTCTTGACATTGTGTAAGCAATTTGTGAGTCTTCTAACGGCATCACTTCTGTCATTGACATCAGCTCTCATAACGAGGTAAAGATGGGTATCATCCGCGTACATGGCGTGCTGTATACCATGATGTGAACTGATTATATGACAAAGAGGGCCAGTGTAGAGGGTGAAGAGCAAAGGGCCAACAACTGACCCCTGTGGAACCCCCCAACGGAGAGGGAAGGGTTGTGACAATGACCCTCTCACTATAACTCTCTGAAGACGACCAGTGAGATAGGACTTTATCCACGCAAGCACAGATCCCTTTATGCCGTAGCAGTATTCGACCCGATTGAAGAGAGTCGTGAGGTCAAGGCAGTCAAAAGCAGATGAAAAGTCTAACAGGACTAGGCAGGCTTCCAGTCCATTGTCAGCTGCTAGTAGAAGGTCATTGGCAACCTTTAACAAGGCTGTCTCAGTTGAGTGATGGTACCGATATGCTGACTGATTCACTGGGAATATGTCATTGGACTCCAGATAAGACCTGAGCTGTATAGAAACGAACCTCTCCAATACCTTGCCAAGGAAAGGAAGGTTGGCAATGGGTCTGTAGTTCTTCAAGTCGTTCCTGTCAAGAGATGACTTCATCGATAGGGGCGTGATAAGACAGGTCTTAAACGCTTCAGGAACTTCACCAGACGTCAGGGAGAGGTTAAATGTTGATGTAATGATAGGCAGAAGGTCGTCAATGCAAGCCTTTACGAGCCACGATGGTACCGGATCCAGGCTACATGATTTAGGCTTGAGAGAGACAATGAGTTTCTTCACTTGACTGAAGGAGACTGGTGCAAATGCTGAAAGACATTTGTCCGTACCCAGTTGAAACACGCTATTTGCTCCAGAAGAAAGCTGTGGATTTGCTTGAGATGTCTGAAATCCCGTCACGATACTGGCAATCCTATTATCAAAGTAGCTTCCAAATTCATTGGCCAATGCTACATCAGACCGGTGTTCAGGGAGGACATTTTCCTGGCTGGAAGGAGAAGTAAGTCTCCAATATATAAATTTGAAAATTGTGAACATGCATAACAACGTTTAAAAAGTCGCACAGGTTTGTTTCCCAGAAGACCAGAAAATGATATGCATTTTTAGGTCGGCAAGACTAGATTAAGATTTTTTTTTCTTTCAGTTTCTTCAAGTTTGGAAATACTCGTATGAGATTATATCATTGACCTTTAACCCAACAACGACCACAACCCTCCCCCCAAAAAACTCAGAAACGTTCCGCTGCCTCTGTACTGAACCTCCCCTCCCCCGGTGATCCTTCTCACTTGCCCATCTCCCATTCCATTCGACTCCCAAAAACAAATGAATAAATAAATGAATAAATATAATAATAATAATAATAATAATAATAATAATAATAATAATAATAATAAAATGAGGGGGGGGGAGGGAGGTTAGAGAGGAAACAACTAAAACATACATACAGAAAATCAAACAAACAAACGTACGGTTGTTCCCCCCTGGCCAGCGGCGAAGCCAGTGAAGACTGTGCCCGTGTCTAACTCCTGGCCCTTTTCATCGAAGGCCTTCCCCATCCTTGCCTGAAGGACGAAGGGGTTACCATTGGTGTACTCCAGCATGACGTACTCGCCCAGACCGTTGAACGTGTATCCACGGTTGTCCAGAGTGTTGATGTGGGGGTCACCGAAGAACCATGCTGTCGTTTAAAAGAAAAAAAAAGATATATATAATAATAATTACAATTAATTATATATATATATATATATATATATATATATATATATATATATATAAATGATGAGAATAATGAGGACATTTTCTTCAGCCATTTTCACTTTATTTTGGACAAGCCACGGAGGTGAGGTAATTTTTTTTTCCTCCTAAACCATTCTCTGGACTTCCTCTTTAATTGCAAACTGGGTAGACGTCACTATCCCAAAAGAGAGCCAAGCCTTCCAAGGGTCAGGATATTGTATAACTCCACCCCATGAGCTCTTACACTTCTCCACTAGATGTTTGTTACATCCGACTACTCAGAGCGGCCCCTAAAACCAATGAAATGCAACACACTACATCTCTTCATATACAACATTTTACACCAATAAATCATTGGGCTATTTGCCATCACTTAAGAGCACTTTCGTTGAGAAAACGTATCAAAAGTGTGCTGTGAATGTGACCAACATGGTCTTGAACTCACCTATGAATGGATTTCTGTAGAATCGGCAGGTAGAGGGCGGCCTTACGCTCTCGTACAACCTGCAGAAGCGCGAGCTTCCCGAGCGACTGCAGCAGAAATACTGCGGGAGCACATCGTTCTCTGTGCAGAAGAGAGAGATTTAAAGTGAAATAGATACGACATGCACCATGTGTGATGTCGAACCTATTCGTTGCCATGGAAACTGATTCTAAACACCCTGACCTTGCTCGAATGTTAGTGCGTGCACCTGGTCCCAACCGACGTTAACGAAAAGACTTGGACATCATCAATACATCATCAATACATCGTCAATATATCATCACCATTATTAACTTCAGTACAGGTACTCTATCACATCAAGTTCAAGTTCAATTTATCCAAACTAAAAACACGTACAATGTGATGATATTATAAAGCAAAAGAGCAAAAGAGAGGTTCGAACTCCTAGGAAGCAGCGATTGTGGATGGAGCTCCTTGAGTATGTAAAGCTTATATATAAGATGACAAGTAAACAAAAATTTTAGGCAATGAGTCCAATCTTTTAACAAACGTATAAATAAAACACACACATGCAACTAGTGCACGGTGAGACCACAAACCAGCAGAAGGAATGTGTTGAGTCTGTGTTAAAGTATAAGCGTAGATTAAAGTATGAAAATGATTTTCTTTGTTGTAATTTGCTTTAAGGGAGACCTCACGACGATGCATAAGCCTTTCCACGTGAATGTAGAAAAAAAAACGTTAAAGGAGCGCTTCAAGTTTCAAAAAAAAATGATAACTAGACCTTCAGGGAAGTAATATTGATAATGATCTTTTTAAATTCTCGCAAGCTCGGTCCTAGTCACGCTAGTTCAAGCCAGATCGCTCAATGTATTGTGCGCTTACCCCAAATGCTATTCGAGGGTATAGCGTAGGGGGCTCACACGGGTATTCCCCGTAGCGACGTGTGTTAAAATTCAAAATTCAAAAATTCTTTTAAATAGCGGAGAGAAAGGAGGTGCTTCATCTTCACTAACCTGAAAAAGTAAGATATACCCTTTCATTCATCAAATTTCCAAGCTCAAACTCTGTCCAAGGGCTCGCAAAGCCAGACTACGAGATCTTGTTACTCAAAATATCACATATTTTCCGTACACGTACCCAATGAAATATAGTCCCTTCAAATTCCATGAGAAAAGCTTTCATCTTCCAACCAAAATGCAGTTTGAAGAGGATTTCATACTCAATCTACAAGTATAATGGAGCTATTCAGTTTTGTGCCAAATTGCATTTTTTCTTCATTTATTATAGTATCTTTGCTACGATTTTGTGAGGTGGTCAGGGACATTCATTATAATTATTTACAGATGTGAACTCTATACAGTCGCGCCTTTCGCGGTTGCCGATTTAAGTGATGTTCTGATAATATTATGGCTGCTCACATTCACATATATGAGTTTGTCAATTTAAGTCTGTCAATTTAAGTTATACATATACATATATATGTGTACTATAAAAAATATATTATATATATATATTCATATACACACAAATCTATCGGGTTTTTTCTACTTGATTATTAAGTCATTGTTTTTCAAACTTAAAACAATTTGTTTATTTGAATATTGACTGATGTTGACATTGTAATTTTGGCAATGGAACAAATTCGATATACCGCTTTTGATTGGCAAACCAATTAATGTACAGACACCTAGTTTTGCCTGTAAGCTTTATATTAGGGCCTAAACAGAATCCTAGTACAAAGCAAATACACTAAACCCCTTGTAGAATGTGCTCAACTCACCGCGTAAGCCGGCAGACCAAAACATGCGATTATGGCCGGGCTGCTAGTTTACCCAAGGAGGACTGGTACTAGGCGAGCTCGCCTAGCACCTCCTTGGTTTACCCCTGGTAGCTCCATGGTTTACCCTATACATGTACTCATAAACGTTCGCTCACCTGTCTCGCAGCACAGCCGATCGTTAGCTTGCTCGAGCGAGTTCCCCGTTATTGAAGTATAATCAATGTGACTCTGTGACGTCACCGCTTCCAATAGCTCACCAAGCATGCCAAGCGATTTCAAAAATTAGGGTTTAATTTGCGTAGAACGGTGAGTGGGTGGGGGGGGGGGGTTATAAAAAACAACACTGCTTTGAGAAGGCATTGATAGTCCTACAGTCTGATGAAATCGCATTTCCAACCAATTTTCCCGCAAATCATTTGATATTGCTATCTAATTGTCTCTTTTTCAAATGACAACAGCAACAACGAATCCTCTGGTTAAAGGGATCGTATAGTTTTGGTTGAGACCTAATCTCAGGTTTCTAACATTTTTGGGTGAGATAATGGGAAACCTCTTATGAAATATGACAGAGCATGTAATTACACGAGGAATTCAACGTTTATTTGATGAAAATTGGTTTTGAAATGGCTGCGATATCTAAAACAGTGATTCTAGTAAAGTGTGGGACCCGCACTTTATTACGACTGCTTTGTTTTACTTTGTTTTTGGATGTTTCAGTCATTCCAAACTCGATTTTCATCAAATAAACTTTGAATTCCTCTTAAAATGGTATGCTCTGTACTATTTCGTAAGTGTTTTCTTGGTATCTCGCAAAAAGTTAAAAGCCCAATTCTCATCTCCACCAATACTGTACTATCCCTCTAAGCTAATAATTGTATGAATGAATAAACATAGTAGCAAATACAAACAGCAACGTGGTCATTCATCGATTTTCCCTGTAGTGAGTTCTTACCAATCCATCTCAAGAAGTCGCTGTATCGTCGGAAGCGTCCGTTGAATGGTAAGACCGACTGAAAGTGACTTGACCGCCAGAAGCCACTATATCCTCTCCTAAGCCACCAGCTGTAGGTACATCGATACCCCTGTCCAAAAAGGGGCCATCGCGGTTGGAAGCAGCCATTGAAAGGTATGAACCCAAAGAAGGAGAAACTCCTCAGGAATAGGTAGAACGGTGCTGGAATTGAAATATATTATATATACAGTGCGTATCAAAAAAAAAAGGTAATCCTTTTAATTATCAGCTATGGAGAGCACAATGTTGGTTCTGAGCAAATAGGAACTCTTCTTCAATATTAGATATTACATTAGATATCGCACGATGCCGGCTGGTGGTAGAAGCTTTCCGCTAAAACTCACGCTGAAGCTGTACTCAATGTATAATGTTCATTATATTTTCTCCATATGACAGTGGGTGTATGATTTGTTATGCTCAAAACCTCTACTCCATTTCGTGTAAACAGACATTGTTAGAGCTGACGTAGACCCGAGGTCGAAAGCTTCTACCACCAGCCGGTATCGTGCGACTTTTTCTGTCTTCATTATTTTCTCATTTCATTTCATTTCATTTCATTTATTTCCACTTTCATAATTGGTTTACAAACTTTGCATTTAAAACAAACAGACAGACAAACAAACAAACAAACAAAAATACATGGTGTCAAATATGATAATGGCGGAATCATGAGAAAGACAGAGAAGGCTTATTGAAAATGATCCCTTAAGAAATATTGTGATGTAAGTATATGTAATCATTTAGAATCATTGGTCTGTAACTGAATTGAAACAAACATGAATGCATAATACGATAAGATTTACAACTTGAATCAATAAAAAAAAAAAAAAAACGGATACGTGTAGATATGAAAGTAGAGAAGAAAAGAAGAAAACTCCATATTTAACGATTCATCAACTTGCAACTTAATTGTATCAAAAAGATGCTGTTTATATAATCTTTTAAATTGTCTTACGGTCTTACTGATCCTGAAAACTATATTCAAATTATTCCATGAAAGAGTACCTTTGTAAAATATTGATGACTGCGTACAAGATGTGCGATTTAATGGAGGATGAATACTCTGAGCATTTCTGGTATTATAATAATGAATTGAACTATTGAGGGTAAAATAATCAGAGAATACATCAGGGAGAAAACTATTATTAAGTTTAAACATGAATATTGCAGAATCTAATGAATTTAGATATTGAATGGGTAATATTTGAGTTTCTAAAACAGAGGTAAACTGGGGGAAGCATATGTTGAATTGGTTATTAAACGCACTCCCCGTTTTTGTAATTTATGTATTCGATCAATATTCTTATCAAAAGTGAATCCCCATACAATATTGCAGTAATTAATATGTGGTGAAATCAAAGCATGGTATAACATTTTAAGGACATTTCTAGGAAGATACTGTAATTTATACAAAACCCCTATGTTTCTTGATATAATACTGGCTACGTAATCTATGGTAATTCGAAGATAATCTTTCATCTATATTTACTCCTAAAATTTTTGTGCTTACAACTCTATCTACTTTCATATTCTTAAAATACAATTGCAAATTGTGGTCTGTTATAATTCGCATACCAAATGAAATATAATGAGTTTTATCTATATTCAAAATCAACTTATTGGCTTCCATCCAATCACTAATATTACGCAATTGTCTATTAACAATATCAAGCAGTTTACATGGATCTGAGCCTTTACAAAATACACTAGTATCATCAGCAAATAAAACATAGCTTAAATGTTGAGTTGATAAAGGTAAATCATTTATATATATATATATAAGAAAAAGAAGAGGGCCTAAAATCAATCCTTGTGGAACACCACAATTAATTGTTCTGATATGAGATTCAATTTCATTAAATACAGTTAACTGTTGACGATCTTTAAGATAACTACTTAAAAGTTCGAATGGGGGGGGGGCATGTCTCGATTATATCTTTCTTCCTAAGATGACAGAAGCGTTCGGTAAAAATATCAACATCATCCCACTATACAAAACACACACACACACACACATATATATATATATATATATATATGCATATATATATATATATATATATATATAATATCGCGAAAAAATAAAGGAATATAACGATTACAAGTAATCGAAACCCCGAACAAAAACTAGAATAAATAAACATTGAGTTGTGCAATTGAAAGGGACCATGTCATAATAGTAGAATGACACAAAGAAATAATTTTTATGTCATGAATTGCTCCCTCCCCCCCCCCCCCACACACATACACAACTAAATTTTTTCGAAGAAATTGAAAGAAGTATACTATCGGAATTTTTCCCTTTCGGCATGAATAAACTAAATCAACGTGTCATATAATGCTTAGGTTTAGGAGGCCTATGTCGTATGTGAACAGGAAATCGCATGCGCTGTTCAGACTGTCAGTGCATCTTTTTTCACATTGGAAGATCGCAAAGAGCTGCAAAGACGACACATTATTATAATCTGTCGCTTGTTTTATCGATGAATACTGAAATAATGTAGAATTTCAACGGGCACACCTATACAACTTAAAAGGAGATATTCTGTTTAGAGAGTGATCGTTTTTACGACTAATGAAGAGCGATTAACATCAAGATATCGTCTGTTAACTGTAAATTTTAGAAAAGCATTCCAGGCTAATTGAGTCAAATATCCACTTCCGTTTATAGTATTAAAGTAAACTGACATGACTGACGTCACGTTTTATCGTCAAAATATTTCCGTTTTGTCTTTTTTAATCTATGTTCACGTATTGCCGATCATGGTCTAGACGTGTATTGCACACTGACTGTTCTTTCACTGACCTCCCAAAGACGATTGAAGAATGTGAGCTTAGGTCAACAGTATGTTCATTCCCAGAGTACATCGAGAGTTGCGTGAATGAGGGATAGGGCTAAAGCTAGGTAATGGTGTTTGGGACACAACTGTTTTGTGGTATGCTATTTGCAGCTGGTATCAAAGGAGACACATTTCCAGTGTTTATAGCGTGTACAAAAGCTCAATTCAGAGATGTGATCACAGATGCATTGGGAGGAAAAAAGTCTTAGACCCCTTTTGATTTACTACGTTTATACGTGATTACTCACGATTGAAGTTAGTTAGCTGGGAAGTCGACACGCCTGTCTGAAAACTGTAGGCGTAATTGCAGGAAGTAAAACGGAAGTCGAAAATAGCCTGAAATACCGAACACGGACATGGCTGGTGGAAAAACTGGTGAATGATTGGCCCTCGAGCTTGGTTGTACCAGTTCCGACAGTAGGCTCGTGGATTAATGTAGTCCGACGGATTAGCGTCTAAGTCGAAAAATTGTACCCCTTCTAACCCGAGGCTTCCAATGAGTAGGTCGGGACGGTAACTTGCCAAACGGGACGGAAACAAGTTAAATCTTGAGATTTTGATGTTGTAACCGAATCGTGCAGGCACTGGCTTTGATAGAGCACGCCAATTCATACTTCCCTCTTCGTAGATCGCTAAGGCTGCACTGTGGACGCCGTTTGTGAAGATGATAGCCTGATACGTGACAGTCTGAAAAAGAGAAAAGATAATAATAATAATAATAATAATAATGATAATAATAATAATAATAATGTCTTATTTACCCAAGGTAGCCTCTTCAGTGTCACCACTGCTCTACCAGAGGGTCCTCCAATCATTATTACCCTAGCGCTGCCAGGTACCCATTTATACACCTGGGTCGAGAGGGACAAGGCGGGTAAAAGCATCTTGTCCAAGGACGTAAGCACTGGGCGAGATTCGAACTCGGGTCCTCCGATCGGGAGTCGGGAGTCTTATCCACTATGCCACAGTGCCCTCACTTAGATAATAGATATGGTTATGCAAGCGTGTACGCTGATCTGTAATACATTGTATAAGTAAGTCGTTACTCTGTGGTGCAGTGAGCACGGCTCAAGACTGCTAAACAAGCGATCACGAATTCAAAGCCTGTCTTTTGAAGAAAAAAAAAAATAATCGTGGCGAAGAATGACGGTGCTTGAAAGTATTATTTGTTTTGCGGTAGTTTCATCATCATGTTTGTCTGGTTTCTTTGTTTTATTTTGTTTTTGCTTGAGTTTTGTTTTTTATTCCACTTACTTATTTATTCATTTATTTATTCATTTAATATATTTCAACATATTTTGACAGGATAACAAGATCAGCAGGTGAGTGCTGTTTTACATCAATGTCATGTACAATCCAAATATATAAATATATAAAATCATGATACACAAATATAGTTATAAAAAAAACCCACTACAAACATATTTACAGTCAGAGTTAAAAGGAGCAAAACGTTCTGATAAAATCAGTAATAACTCGATCAATGTACGATATTAAAAAAACAATGTAATAGAAAAAAAGACAATATATCAAACCATCGACTGAAATGGGGTAAGATTATATACAGTCAAACCACTTACGTACAAGATGAGTTTAAAAACCCTTCCAGCAGGAACTTCATTTCACTAGCCCACAATCATAAAAAAGCAGAAAAGATGTCGATGTAAAAGTCTATGATAAACAAGCTACATACAATCTGACAGTCATGCTCATTAAACTGATTTCTGACATATCTATGTTGTGTTTCATCCGAAGAACAGTCTCCGGACTGAAGTATGTGCCGTGCTTAATGAAATGAAGTGAGATCACCGTTCTAATCATGTTGCCCCTATTTTGATGACAGCTCGCTGGATTTTTTTACAACTTTCTTGTATACTTTGCAAAATGGAAGATGCAATGAACTGGCATGTTACAAAAATCACTAAGAATTAAGCCCACAAAGTTATAAATCATAAGTTCAGATTGCTTTGTAGTCGTATGTGTATGCCATTTCGCTGTCATATTTGTCTTCCAGAAATAACATACTCTTCATCCATTTTGTCGAAGCACAGTGACAAAATTATGCTGGAATGCCATCCCCTCTGGTACCCCTGTGTTTGAAAATTTCACTTCAAAGGATGGTAGTTTTAGTTGAGATTAAATTGCAGGTTTTTATCTTCGAGGAAAGTAGATAACTATTATATGAAATATTACAGAGCATACAATACTAGGACTAATTTACAGTTTGTTGGATGAAAATCGGTTTTGACATGGATGAAATCAAAAGTAAGAAAAATGATCCGAATAAAAGAAGGGAAATTATTTTCTTAGGAACTATTTGGTTCTGCATGGATATCTAGAATACGGAGGGGGAACATGAGAATGTCCCAACTACCTAACGGCGCAATACGTTTCGAGCAGGCGAGAATGCCATGGCCGCCGGGAAGATGGTGTAAACGAAGCATAACGTCATCATTATTTTTTTTTTTCACGTGTAGTCTTCACAGACTATTTGTATCTGAGCATCTGAATCCATATATTTGTTGTTGTTTTTTTTTTTAATTTCTATTGTCAGAGATACGGGGGAGACAGAAAGAGAAACTTATCACAGAACACCAGAAATGTTACCTCGTCGATTGAAGCCGATCCAAAAGGCCGGATATCCTCCCATGTTATTTGGATTACGTAATCAATTCCATTCGAGAAAGCACCTGATGAAAATTTCGCTGGCGGACTGATAGTGGCTCGACCAAGCAGATCATTGATCCGCTCTCGAATACTGATGAATGCCGATGACTGCACAGTTCTGCCATCATAAACCTTTTGATTCAAGGAAAAGTGAATATAAAAGCACATCGACCTACGGATGGTTTTTACATTAGATTTTGAACAACTATAAACTGGCTAGAGTATAATTAGAGTTTCAGAACTTAGAGTTATTGGGAAAAGGAATTAGAATATTTTCAACTTTATAACAAATCACAATGAACAAGGATGATGACATTGAAGCCTCACCTTAAGAATGCATGAGAGATGGCTCAATAAGAAAGAAGAGCAAAAGACTAAAACATACCTACATTCTATACATGTAAACTTGCTCGTCTTAGCAAGTGGTATTATACACCTATAAGACCATTGCCACATTTCTGCAATATGTCAGCCTCATTTGTCATCATCTTTGTTCAGTGTAATTACTGTTTTGGGTTTTTTCAGATTATTGATTTATCTCTTTAAATACCACAATAAATTCTAAAAACAAACATGGAGCTGTCGATTTAAAATGTGAAAATATGACAACTCGCATTATCGATCTTTATCAATATTGTTATTATTACTACTTATTATTATTATCATCATTATTACTTTTATTGTTCTTATCATCATCATCATCATCATTATCATTACTATCGTCATAATCATTATTCTACCAGGTAAAGAATATGGGATACATATCACCAACATAAACATGAAACAAAGACCAGAATAAACATTACAAAGGGATACACTGTACTGTAAATGTTACTCAAAATGAAAATGAAATTAATGGAGACAACATGAGGGTCAGGGCACACAAAAGTAAAGACATTTTTTATTGCCCGTAGGCATGTGAGCCCCACAGGTTGCCCTAAGAAACATTATTTTAACAATCATTCAAAACTAAAAGAATATCACTCGACCCCTAACCCCCACCATTTGACTTCATGGCCCATATCAATCTTTAACAATTCATTATAATATTAAATTTACAAAACATAATGGGCGTGTTGGAACACATCTGTCATTTGACAGAGGCACGTACGTATACTGTATCCACAAATATTTATGTTCCACCCTTCGTCATGCAGGCTATATGCGTACTTCTTCATGTCAAGTTAATTTCAATTTCAATTCAATTCAATCTATTCACTTCATAAAATAACATTCAAAATATTTACATAGATATGTGAGTCAAAGGAGGAAATCAAGAAAAAACCTAGGGCTTGAAAATTGAGATTTTCTTAGCAATAAAGTTTAAAATCACAGTTTTGAATGAAACATATAGGTCAAAATGTACTTAAAAATCTAACTAAAATTAAAGACCGTTACAATTTTACAATACATTAATATAGAACAGGAAACACGAAACAAAACAACGACTGAACTAATACAATACAATAAAAAACAAACAAACATGCAGGATAATTGTAAAAGGTTTGTGTAATAATCCCACAATTTTCATCATTCATTCATATATAATAAGCATTAAATAATACAGATTAATAATAAGCTGCGTATATTGAGTCATAAAAAGATTCAATGCGATAACGGTTTTCAGTTTCGTGATTAACAAGTTCCACAATTTAACCCTTTTGTACTTTATTGAGTTGGACTGACTGATTTTCAGTCGATGATATGGTAAAATATAACAATTGTACAGTTCTGGTTGAGGTAAGGATTTAGCTTTTAAAGGTAGGGAATCCCATTTGCATGCCTCAAATGAAGAGTTGTATAAATACAGTGGTATGTTGAAGAGAGTATCATTTTAGAAACTCCCATAAAGTATTGAAAGTGGAAGGTAACATTTAGTACATTTTTATTGACCGTTAGATTTTGAATTGAATTTTGTTTTTCGGGGCTCACATTACTAGGCTACCTTTGCAGACCCATGCACTGCATGTGTGTCCATCATGTATATTTTGTGAAGAAAGTTCATCAAAACTTACAAACATTTCTATATACATTCTTGCCACACACTCTATAATATGTTATTACATCAGCTCTTGTACTTTTAGATTTGTGTTTATAGATAAAAAATACAGAAGACTGCAACAAAAAGGCTTAAGTGTGGCTGACACAAAGAACTACTGAGTAGTTGAGTTTTGTGCATTATTCAAATTGTAGATAACTGTTGACTTCCAAATTTCTCAGCAGTGGCCTAAACAAGTCCCCTGAGGTTCATATTTAATGTTTTGCTGCATTTTGGGAGGTCTGTAAAAGGTATCCCCTACCTTTAACGTTTTGCGAGATATTCAGAAACCACTCTATGAGATGTCAAAGAGCATGCAATTCTAAGGGGTATCAAAAGTTTTATTTGATGAAAATCGGTTTTGAAATGCCCGAGATATCCAAAAACAAGGTGAAACAAAGAGATCCTGATAAAAGGCGTGGTCTGTCACCTTTTATTATTATCATCACTTTTTTGGATATCTCGGCAATTTGTAAAGCAATTTTCATCAAATAAACATTGAATCCTTCTTAAAATTACATGCTCTTTCAAATTTCATAAAAGGTTTCTCATTATCTCACCTAGGAATGTTCAAAACATGAATCCCCACCTCAACCAGTACTGTAGAGTCCCTTTAAAGGGAAGGTAAACCCAAAGAGCAATGTGGATTGAGTGAAAGCAGCAACATTAGTAGAACACATCAGTGAAAGTTTGAGAAAAATCGGACAATCGATGCAAAAGTTATGAATTTTTAAAGTTTTGGTGTTGGAACCGCTGGATGAGGGGACTACTAGAGGATATGACGTATGAGTGGACAACAATACAAAGAAAATATAAAGGATATTCAACAAAAATTCACTTTTCTAGAATTATGAAAGAGCAGTGGACCAACCGCTTTCAGAAAGCAGGGGGAATAATTGCTACCCTTAACATATGTCAATATCAAGTTGATGGAATTTGTAATTTTCATGAAAAATGGATTTTTGTAGTATTTTCTTTATATATTCTTGATATTGTAGTCCACTCATACGTCATAACCTCTAGTAGTCTCCTCATCCAGCGGTTCCAACACCAAAACTTTAAAAATTCATAACTTTTGCATCGATTGTCCGATTTTCTGCAAACTTTCACTGATGTGTTCTACTAATGTTGCTGCTTTCACTCAATCCACATTGTTCTTGGGGTTTATCTTCCCTTTAAAAGAATGTTTCATGGCATGTGAAGAAAAATATTCATTGAATATATCAGGCAAGACTGAGCCAACATATTTATACATGAAAATACCAAGCTGAAATGAAATTCTGTCTCAAAAAATTGAACGTTTACAAGTCCTTCAATAATGGAGGAGTGTGGGCAAGATTTAGGGAATTTGTACAGAGACGAATTACTTTCTTTTGGAGGATCGTTAGCGGGTCTAATTGTCGCTGCTAGTCCCTGACCAGACGAGATTTTATAGTCAAGTACGGCAAGATAAAAGCACTGCAAAACATCACTCTAAAAACATCCGGGTCAGAACTACCCGGAAAAGGGTCCGTTGGGGTCCCACTCGGTTCCAGGTCAAAAGTAACTTGATTTGGTCATGAAGACCCGGAATGGGGTCACCCTGACCCAATCCATGACTCTGAATGTCATTGTCATTGTCATTTCTGACCATACCAAGTGCAACACTAATTTTTCCAGGATAACTTTTTGTCAATATACACCCCTAAAAAGTTTATTGAGGCAACCTTTCCAACTTCATCATTACCAATTTTTATAGAAAAGTTTCGATGAAATTGTATCTGTCTTCTGGGGGATTCGAAAATCATACACTTCGTTTTATTAAATAATATCTATTTGTAGTTTATTTGCCTTGAACCAGTTGCACAAAGATTGCACTTCTTCATTAACAATTTGGTTATGCATTTTCTGATCTGAATGTGAATTTATATTATCAATATCGTCAGCATACATTACAAAAAAAGAAAATAAGATGAATTGATAACATTGACGACATAAATCGAAAAGAGAAGAGGGCCAAGGATACTACCTTGGCTCTAGTAGTGAATATATGGCAATCCGTACTCCTTCAAACTAAAAATTCAACATTTTATGCAGATTTTATGCAGAGTACACATGACGTCCAGCTTCGCATTAAACTTTAATGAAAAAAGTATTTGTTTGAACCGCTGCCAAAAGACGTCAAAGTGGGTAAAATGCTATATGAGTCAGTCCATTATACACCCATCAAGGACTTTAATGTCAAAACATACCTGAAAGTTTATTCTTGGGTCGCCCAATCTGACGTCAGCTATGGCTCCGAACACACTTACGGACGGATTGGAAAAGAGTTGGTTTGTGTAAGTATAGATCGATGGGTTAAAGAACTGAAATACGGATTGTGGAGAGTTTTCCCAAAACTCAATTGCTCCGGTTGAGAAAAACTAGGCATTGGAAAGAAAAGGGAACAGAAAATAAGTCGATCAATATTATGGCAAATTAGTATTTAACGAAATGTACAGTGGTAAGCTTGCATAATAGCCTCAGAGGTATTTATTACAAACACTATTTCAAATACATTCTTTCGAAAAGAAATAGCAAAATTGTGTCCTATTAAAATGTTCACGGAAAAGAACCGAAGCCTCCTTTGCCTACCCTTATGCGAGAGTAAGTAGTTGCATATCCAATTGGTATTCCAGTGTCAATGTTCACGGTCCACCAGGTAAACCCGAAAATTCTCGCGAAAAAGAACGAGAAGAAGGAGTTCAGGATGTCAAAGTCTCCTTGTTGAACGCCATACGGAAAGTAGCGATTCTCTGAAAGAACATTACAAATAAGAGAGGTTATAACTCATTTTCCCCATCCGAAGAACAAGATAGGGAAAGTAGCGATTTTCTGTAAGATCAAGACAAATATGAGAGGTTCGTCATTTTTCAATCAGGAGAACAAGATTAATGATTTAGTAGGTTGTTAACTCATGACTATGGATACCTCTTATCAAGTAAAAACAAACAAACAAACAAACAAACAAACATTGAAATCTTCATTGAAACTTGCGAACAAAGTGTTTCAAAGGGAAACCCAAGACCATTCAAAATTTTGTCTGGAGAGAAAGACCACAGATTTACTATCGCAACATTGAAAATTTGGCCAAAATCGGATAAAAGTTAGGAAAGTTATAAAATTGCTTCGCTGGTTTCCAGGAAAACAGTTCTTGAATAGTGAATATGGCAATCGTGACTTGATGCTGTCGTCGACCCAGAACTTACACAAAATCTTGATTTATTGTTTTAAACATGTTAAAACGCGGTTATGCCATGTCTTAAGCCTAGATTTCTGACCGATCATTGCTAAGAAGTAATCCAACCAGGAATAACGCATTGTTTTACATTTCTAAAGCAAAAAAAAAAAAAAAGTTTGGTATTTTTTTGTACGTAATCAATCGATATTTTTGAGGTGATAACATCTTGAGCTCAGTTACAATGAATTATGTACTTGCATATTATTTACATCAATTGTTCGAGAACTGTCATGCAAAAATTAGCGAATGTTTAGAAAATCATACCATCATTATCCGATCTTGATCAAATTTTCAAAGCTTTGCCTGGAACACCATTTTTTTGTTGTTGTCAAATTAGCTTGTAACTGGTTTGGAATTTCCATTAAAGGGGGAGGATTTCTAGAAACAAAAAAAAAAAAAATGAACCTGACAATCCATTTAAGAACTTGTGTGTTTTTGTTGTTGTTGTTGTTGTTGTTTTTGTGGGACCCTACTTTATGCGATACGACTTGTTCTACTTTATCTTCTGGGTTCGGAGAAGGTTTTTAGGAATTGACGTACTTCATGCATCTTCTGCTCTACACCACCCCTAGGGTTCCAATAAAGGAACCTGATCCATTCAAAACATTTTGAATTCCCTATACTCCTTTGAATCCATGGTTGTTTTGATGAAAATCACATCATTAGGTTTAACAGAAGAAAAATGTAAATGTAAAATGTATCCGTGACGCAGACAAATGAAATCTCCCCCCCCCCCTCATCGTCTCTTAGTGACAGTCAAAGATAAGACCAATAAAGCATCCTTATATCGTTAATTATTCCAACTATTGTAACATCTGGAGGAGTTGCATGATCCGAACTCAGAGAGGGCAACACAATTACTCTATACATTATATTAGAGAATGGCATTATAAGAATACTCGTCAGGAATTTGCAGAATCCACATCTATGTTTGAGGAAACGTGACCTTTCTGCAAGTATAACAGCAATGTGGTGTTTACTACTCCCTTTAAGTAAATTTTCTACATCTCGTGCAGCTTCAAAGCATATTGAATGATTATGTTTTCAACAAAATCCGGCTGCTGTTGTTCAATATATGTAATAAACGGTGAAACGCATGATAAAAAAAAAACCAAAACGAATTCATGATATGACGCTGCAATATGGACAATCTGCAACAACTATAACAACAACAATGATGTGAATGTATTATATGGTGCTAATATGTCACATTCACAACGTGATTGGTAACTGAAGAACTAAAATAATTTCGAAAGTAATTAGCACAATATATTTCATCATTAATGTGCTCTTCCGACAAGATTTTGCTATGAACGCTCGTATCGCCAAAGATAAATTTCTTTAAAAGAAAGAAAGGACTGTTTCTTTTTTCTACGACTTACCAACGCATTGCCCGCCAACAAGCTTGTAACCATCGACGCACAAACAATCAAAAGCGCCTTCAGTATTACTGCAATATTCATTTTCCATGCAATTGTCAGTCTGTCTGGTACATTCGTCAATATCTTGTAAAATGGAAGGAAAAAAACATTTGCAATTACTCGAATAACTTGCAGAAACAGACACACACACACACATACACACACACACACACATAAATACACACATACACACACACACATACACACACATACACAAACAAACAACCAAACAAACGAACACAAAAAGGAACTGTATATATGATCTTACATTCTACTCGAACCTGCTTCGATTATCTAATTCATCTTCTCATCATCAAAATGAAGTTTTCCAATAGCTAAATCCTTTAGCTAATTTGATCCTTTTTTTCTCTCTCTCCCGTTGAGTGTCCAAACAAACAGTGTTGGACGCGGTGCTCACAAAATTGATTTCATTCCCAAGAGCAGAAATGTTCCGTCACCAGTTGAACGGAACAACGAACTGCAGAGATAAATCACTTGTTTGGCTTGGTGCAACTCGATCGTAAAAAAAAAAAAAAAAAAAAAAATCACATGCGTCATGCGCATGCGCTGTGGCTTGAAAATCATAGGAAAACATTTCGTTTAATATCAGCAAGCTTGTTGGGTTGGCAATTCATCCTGCGGCATTAAAGTCTGCTTTTTGTCATCTGAGACAATGAGACTAGATCAAGTCAGAGTTATTTGAATATGCGTAGCTATAGTTCAATATAATAATGTTCCCGCGTTACACGCCAAATAATAGATGGGCAACCACAGGAATGAGACATGCAGCGTACTTTAGGCAGTTAACAGTTAAAAAAAAAAAAAAAAAATCTGCCTTAAGGAATGTTCTGCGTCGGTAAAACATATCCCTGTCGACATTTTGGGAAAACAAAATCTTTGAAAAGAACGAAAAGTACGGAAAATTATTACTGATGTTGTCCGCATGCAATATTCTTACCTTGGCAATCTCTATTGTTGCTCCGGAGCTCATATCCCATAGGGCAGTCACATGTGAATGAACCGGCATTGTTGTTGCATATAGCCTGGTTGCCACACAATGTGCTGTTCTCTTTACATTCGTCTATGTCTGCACGGAAGGTATTATTGAGATTCGTTACTTTCAAAGTAAGGTCAAAAGAGCGGATTTCTCATATCTTTCTGCAAGAGATTATTTTGTGACATTATGTAAACAATAAAAAGCATTTTCTTTAAATCAAAGGCATCGGATCCCATCCTATCTAATGAAGAAAGAGTTAGCACAAAACAAATTGTAAACTTGTGAGTCATTTTGCTTGTGACTTCGCAAGAATTGAATAAATCCTTTGAAATCATAGTCTTCAAGTAATCTAACCACAAAGAGACAGTGAGGATCTTTGCCGAAATCAGACCTTCAACAGAAAGACACAAATGTTTGAGGGTGGAGGATTGCAAAACGCCAGGAACCTCCAAAACCTGATCATCGGGGAGACATTTATTACACAAGGTTTTTATAATCAATGTATATGTATGTGTAACATTATCTACGAGTAACTAATACTTTATTTTCTGGGCAACAAGGGGCTGAACGAACACCGGATAGAGCAAGGCCAACTACATCGAAAACAAGGGTCTTACCGTTGCATGATGGAGTAGCCAGTTGTTCGATTTGTCTCTGAAACATATCATAGTCATAGATGGCGGCATCCTCGCAAATAACATCAAAGAGTCTATATCCCATTGCGCAATCACATATTTCTCCGAAACGCTGGAGGTTGTCGAACTGAATAGAACCGCAGTTTACCCTCCGCGTGGATCTAGATCGGGTTAGCCAAACACAACCCTCTGCAGATATAAAAGATAGTGATAATGATAGTAATAACAATGAATAGAAAAATTATAATGATAACAATACTTACAATAATAGTAATAATGATAATAGTTCAAAGTTCAAATTTATTTCATATTTCCATTTCTCAATGATGACATTACAAAATTATTGACAACAAAACAAGAATACAAAATATATACAATCATGTCTTTTGATCGTAGAAGAAAAGAAAAAGAAAATATACTTGACACAAATGTACAAGGTCATATTGTGTGAAAATGTCACTAGTAAGTATAAGAAATATGATGGGGCCTACATAAAAGCTTTAAAGCTTGTAAAACTGTAGGTTCCCGAGTTCATAGGCATATAATTTTACACGGAGAACGGATATGTTTGTCTTGACCAACTAAAATTACACAAGTACAAAAAATCGATGAGTAATAAACTAATGAACCACATAGATATCGCACAAACCAGACTGCATACAAATCTCGCAGTGTTTGAATAACAAAAATGCTATATTATTAAAAGATGTATCGGTACCATGAAATAACTTGAATGACTTGGTGCTGCGGACAAGGACAAAAGACTGGGAGCATAAAAGGGTTGCTAAAAACTTGGTAGTGTGTATCCACTAAGTAATAACTGTTTTAATTTGCGTTTGAAGGTGAATAAAGATAAGGAAGAAGTGATATCTAGAGGGAGATCATTCCAATATCTGGGTCCAGTAAATATAATTGTTTTCTTTGCAAAAATAGTGCGAGTACGGGGAAGGTGATAGGCGTCACTCTGGCGAGTGGGATAACAGTGGATAGAACGATTCCTTTTGAACATGTGGATAAAAACAGATGGTAATTCATTAGTTGTTAGTTTATACATGAAAATTCCGAGATTGTAATAAAATAGGTCTTGAATTTTCAGAATTCTGTTTTGATGGAAAAAACAATTTGTATGGGCAAAATATCCGGCGTGGTTTATGATTCTTATTGCACGCTTTTGAATACGGAGAAGGGAATCTAGTAATGAGTGAATTGCATTTCCCCACGCCAAAATTCCATAATTAAAGTGTGGAGATATTAAACAAGAATATATACTCTGCAAAATATGAACAGGAAAGAAATGTTTGAGCTTATTCAAGATTCCAATATTTCTAGACAAAATTTTACTTAGAAAATTAATATGAGTTTTCCAGGATAATTCTTGGTCAATCCAAAGCCCTAAAAACTTTGTATTATTAACCTGCTTTAAACATAAATCATTTATTTTGATATCATATGGAACAACATTCAAGGAATTACTGAATACCATATAATGAGTTTTTTCTACGTTCAAAGATAATTTGTTCGCATAAATCCAGGATTGCACAGACCTGAGCTCAGTATTCATCACATTTATTAATGCATTAGGGTCTCGATGTGAAAAAAACAAGCTAGTGTCATCGGCGAAACAGATAAATGACAAAATTTGCGATGATTTTGGAAGATCGTTTATGTATAAGATAAATAAAAGTGGGCCCAAGAGGGAGCCCTGCGGGACTCCACATGAAATAGGCTTTAATTGCGAATCATGGCTATTGATATTAACAAATTGCTTTCTTTCTGTTAAATAACTCTTAAACCATTCTAAGGGGGTCCCGCGGATTCCATAGTGACACAATTTATAAAACAAGATTTCGTGATCTATCGTGTCGAAAGCTTTAGAAAAATCAAGAAAAACTCCAATTGTATGTTCGAAACTATCTATAGCATGAGCTACCTTGTCTATAAAAGTAAGTAAAGCATGGGTTGTGTTGTAATGTTTTCTAAAACCAAACTGAGAATCTGACAGAATGTTATGATTTGTGAGAAATTTTAATAATCGTGTATAAACCACCCTTTCAAGAATTTTAGAGATTGAAGTCAACAAAGAAATTGGTCGGTAATTATTCACCAAATCTTTCTGTCCCTTCTTAAAGATAGGGACAACTTTTGCGACCTTCATCTTATTGGGGACTTTGCCATTAAATAAGGATTGATTGAAAATGTAGGTAAGAGGAGTAATGATTTCGCTTAAAACATTTTTTAAAAGAAAATTTGTAATTCCATCATATCCTGAACTTTTTTTATCATTCAAATTCGTAATAATATCTATAATTTCTTCTTCAGCAATAGGTTCAAAAAATATTGATTGAGAATTCCTATTACCTAAGTATCTATGGAATTCAATTGATGATTTCGGGATTTTACTGGCAAGATGTGGACCAAGAGTTGCAAAATATTCATTGAAAGATTCCGCCATAATGACCGGGTCGTTAATCTGGCGGTCGTCCACTGAAATATATTTAAGAGAATCGGTATTATTTTTATGTTTGAGCGCCTCATTAATCACCTTCCACGTACTCTTCACATCAGATTTATATTTAACAAACTGTCGGGAAGAATAATTTCGCTTGGCTATACGTATTATGGATGTCAATATATTCCGATAACGAACATATCTCAATTTGTTTAAAGGGGATGGATCTTTACGATACTTATGAAAAAATTTATTCTTGCGGTTAATGGACCTGAGAAGAGATTTTGTAACCCATGGTTGTCGTGGCACTTTTTTATAATTAGAATGGTGAGGTCTTCGGAGAGGAACACAAGAATCATAATTAGCGATTAAAATATTCATAAAATTTTCAAAGGCTAAATCAATGTCGCTTTGACTGTATACGGTGGACCAATCCTCTGAACTTAGTTTCTCCCTAAGTTTATTAAGGTTGGATTCAGACATTACACGAATACCTGAGTTGTGGGTGTGAGAAACATTAGCAGTCATAAAATTGGACACAAGGGCGTAAATTGGAAAATGATCAGTGACGTCAGAAACTATAATACCAGATGTGATGTTAGAAAATGAGTCATTTACAAAAATGTTGTCAATAAGAGTAGATACATCATCAGTTATTCGAGTCGGTTTTCTTATAAGGGGAATAAATGATTTCGACAACATAAGGTTAAAGGCATAATTTACCATTTGCAGATGAAAGCATTAGTGCTTTAAAATAGTTCTAAAATGTGAGTTAGGGATAGAAACAACCACTGTCAAAATTTGAATCCGTATAATCGATGTTAAGTGTTGTTAAATACACGAAATGTGAACAATAGTTATAATAAAAATGTTTCCAGACTAAACCGTATACAGTTACGGTTTATTGATAAAAACCCTGATATTTCCTTATATTTTAGGTTTTATTGCAAATATTTCATATGGTAGGATGTTTTATGATACAACAGACCTACACATATGCATCAAATGTGATATCTTGAACATTTTTGAAATCACTGCTCCCAAAGGTAAACTGGACCTTTAAGAAAATCTGCGCATAAGGGATTATCACTGTAATTAATGAGATTGAGATTAAAATCACCCATGACAAAACATGTCTTACTGTCAAAATAAGTGTTTGAGATAAGGCCGCAGAATAACTCTAAAAATTCAGCAGGGTTTGAGCTTGGGGGTCGATAAATCTCCCCAATTATAATATTACCTTTGTTTGGAGTTTTGACCTCGATAAATACACTCTCAAATGTATCTGACATCACGCTGTATTTTTCTAAGAAGACACAATCTAAATTCTGTGACACATAAAATCCGACTCCCCCACCTTTCTTCCATGTTCTATTATTTGTTATGAGTTTAAAACCGTCTATAATAAGCAGCGAAGAGGGTGATGTCTCCTTCAACCAAGTTTCACTGAGCCCGATGATATTATATTTGGATTTTAGTATACTCACAAAAGATAGGAATTGATCAAAGTTTTTGTTTAAGCTTCTGATATTAAAATGTGAAATAAAGAGTTGATTTGCATCGGTATGAGTGAGTGAAGTAAGCTCATCCTCTGTGTGGTAGTGAGTAAATACATTTTGGACTGCTGTATCGCTAGAGTCAAAATCCAGTCTTAATTCAGGAGTTTGCATATTTAAGAAAGTGACGATGTCGGAATCCTCACCCTCTTCGCTGTCTACTGAAATTACTGGTGTCATATCAGCAAATGACTGAGGATAAAGGGTGGCAACTGATGCGACATTCGAGTTTACAGTAGTATTTGGATTCATCATTGTGAATGATACAAGGCAGGTGAATATGAAGACAGGTTGTATACAGGAAATAACTGCTTAAGAACACATCTGCTACTTGGTTTTATAGGGAGACAAGTGGGAGAACATTCACCCTGATGATATATGGGTAAAGAATGTCCAATGGTCATACATAAAACAAAGCATGCCGAAAATTCAAAGGTAACTGCACCAGTATAGTAAGTAGGGAATGAGGTTGTTGCTAGGCTGTATGGGGCCAGAATTGCACTGAACAGTTCAAAGAAACGAATGCCAGAGCAAACAGACAAAAAATAATTGGGGGTGAACGAAAACACCGTAGAAATACCTTTATGCATACACAATGATAACAGTTTGCAGAGGGTAGGAGGCAAATTACGTTGAGGAGTCAGAAGCATCGGGGTGACACATATTTGCATGAACATTGATGACAAATCACTGAGAGGAGTCGGAAGTACCGTGGTAACATGTCTTTGCATATACAATAACAAATAGCTGAGAACAGGTAGTGAATTGATTTGCGAGGTCAAAAACACCGGAATAATGCATTTTTGGATACACAAGGATGACAGATTGCTGAAAGCTGATGACAAGTTAATAGCGGTCGAAAGCACCGGCATAACACATTTTTGCACACACAACAGGAAATTCATTAACACTGTTATGTAAATTTTTGCGAATTTCGCCAGGAGAGAAAGCACAGTGAGCGTGCATAGAACAATGTAAAAAGGTATACCGAGTACTGGTTCTTTACATAGTGGATATGGTAATACAGTTCTCTGTTCAAATCTGAACATACAAGTGGTTATACGTACGTTCATAAGTATGCACTTGGCACAATTGTGAAAAATCAAATTAATACATCCAGGTAAGACAGATTTTGATGTTGCGTGCATGGAATGTATGTCAAGGCAAAATGCAAACACTGCTGAGCACAAAACAAAATCTAAGTTGAAACGAAAATCAATCGGTGTGTCGTGTGCGTACTTAAAGCACACAGAAAGATACATAATCAATAAAAAATTGCTTACATACATGTCTTCTTTAGACCGTTTTCTCCAGATGTTACCCGCAGCCACCCCTCCCTCCCTCACCCTTGAAAAATCCCTTTGCAATCAAAGTACAAACAACATTGCAATTTACTTTTTTTCTCGTTAGGTACAAGTTATAATTTTGTTATCATTTCCATGGAATTGTGAAGAAAAAAAGACAAAAGGTTATGATAGTTTCAGTCATAACACAGAACAGACTATTTCATGTCGGATATACTATAATCAAAGATTGCGATAAAAAAGCATATCACATTTTACATTTTTTCTTCTCCAATAGCCGAGTATTGGGACATAATGGGAGAAAATAGAGGAATTAAGACACATTCTTCCTACCAGTAAACAGACCAAATCTGTTGAACAGTAAATTGGATCATTACTTTTCAATCACATAGTTTAAACGTGTTATGAAGTCAGAGGTTAAGTTTCAGTCGTAGCATAGTACAAGCTATCTCATGCTGGATATGGTAGTCTAAGATTACGAGAAAAACAATTTCCATTTGCCGAATATTGGAGCAGTTGTAGAAGAAAGAAAGAACAAGTAGAGGAAGACGCTTACTTCCAATCAATATATATACCAAATCTGTTGGGCAGTAAACTTCCAAGTTCAATCATTGCCATTCAATCCCATAAACGTGTAATGAGCGCACTGTTTATATTTAAATTCAATTCAACCAAAATGAATAATTGACTGTGTGAGCCGCGGCATCGGCCTCATACACTTAATATAATTGTTGAGTGCTATGTTTGAATAACGTGACACAATAAAAGAAGGGAAAGGAACGAACACAACTCGTGGTAGCTATTTAAAGTTTGCGAGTGGTGCTACATCAGTGATAATGAATTTACGTAGTTGGCAAAAGGAATCGGAATTGTAACTCAGAGGTGATAACAATAATAATGGGTAAGAACGGGTACTTTAGAAGAAAGAAACACTAATGTAACTGATCAGAGCTTTGATGGGTACTGAAGCTTACCAATCAAGTCGCAAGAGGTATTTTAACTTAAAGGCGCACATAGGAGCTGAAGATCACACGAGACTCGCGGCTTTCAGGTTCAGTCACGGTACAGATTCCAAGTCGCAGAGCCTTTTTCTTTCCATTTAAGGAGTACTTCTGTGCCAGCTAGGTATATCTTGGTAGAAGCGGTTTTTTTTTTTGCTTTCTGAGGTCGTAGGCCGTTTTCGCGAGAAAGCTTCTCCTGGCTTTGAGGGCAGGGGGCAGATCCGTGCGGACCGTGATCCGTCGAGATTCCTGACCGGGACCGGTGTTGGCTCGCGGCTGGCTGTTTTGGCGCTGGCGCTGGTCAAATGCTTCAAGAACACGATCCCTGTCGCGGATGTAGACGAACTTTGCAATTATGGCTCGTGGAACAGGGTCTCGAGATGGGGCTCCGTTGGCCTGGCCGGAAGCAGCGTTGCCGTTGGCGTTGTCGCGTCGGGGGAGCCGATGAACATTCACGAGGGCAATATTGGCGGCATCATCTGCGTTTATCCCGAGGTAGCAAAACGTGTCGCGAAGTGTGCGCTCAATATTTTCGTTTGGCGTTTCCTTTACTCCGTAAAAGAGCAGGTTTGCGCGACAGCAGTAAATCTCCATTGCCGTGAGCTTGTTTTGGAGCTTGGTAATTTCGGCAGCCATCTTGCTTTCCATTTCTGGAAGCTTCTTGTTCTCAATCTCTATTATCTTGTCAGAGTTCATGCTTACGGAGTCTTCTAGTTCTGACAGTTTGGTGTTGATTGAAGCAACCTCTCGCGAAAGAACATCAAGTTTTGCACAAACTGTAGAGGAAGAACGAGTTATACTTTGTTGTATGTCCGCCAGGGTCAGGTCATCGCCGTCATCGCCGTCATCGCTCCTTGAGTGAGACTGACCGCCGTCGGCACGGCTGGGTTGCGGGGCGTGGGTGGGAACAGTCCGGTCTTTACTGGTAGCTCGGGTAAGGCGGGTCGCCATCTGCACTGATAATGCGCGTTCAGAAGTTGCAAATAAATTCCAAATTTGATAAATTTCAAGGCTTATGTTCAAAACTTCGTTGAAATAGGTTGAAACCAAAGTTACTTTTGGGCTTAAGGTGAAAAGTTATGCAGGAAGAGTCAGAAAATAATCCATGAAATGGTGGTGAGGGATAAGGGCGGTGGCTGCAGAACCAAGAGAGCTATGGCGGCACGTCCGTCTCCATCGAGCGCTAATGACAATAATACTATAAAGCTAATCCGCCGTACGTCATTCTAATGTCGCTATTCAAAAGGGGCGCATGACACAGTAAACTAACACAAATTAAAGGGATGACATAGTTTTGGTTGAGATGGAACTTTAGGTTTCCAACGTTTAGTGAGATAAAGAGAAATCTCTTATGAAATATGAAAGAGAAGACAATTCTAAGAAAAAAAAAATCAAAGTTTACTTGATGAAAATTGGTTTTGAAATGGCTGAGATATTCGAAAACAAAGAGGCCCTAATAACAGATGAAACCCACATTTTATTAGGCAAGTTGTTAGGACCGCTTTGTTTTACTGCGTTTTGGATATCTCAGCTATTTCAAAACCGATTTTCATCAAATAGAGTTTGAACTTCCCTTTAAATTGTATGCTCTTTATTATTTTCATAGGTAGTTTCTTATTATCTCGAAAAAAATAAAACCTTAATCTCCAATCTCAACCAAATCTGCATCATCCCTTTAATACATGATGTTTCAAAGAGTGCAAGAAAAAGTGTTAAAGCAATCTCAAATGTAGCCTTGTGCAAAAAACGGCTCTCATACGGCGAGCAGAGGACTCGCGCGCACACGGCGATCGGATGGGGGCGAGCTCGCTACTTTCGCAGCTCGCCGCTCGTGCGCTGTGTGTGCGAGTCCATTGCTCTGTGTGTGTGTGGTGCTGCAGTTATTACGAGCTGCCATTGCGAAAGGTTATCTCAAATGCGTCATATACGAACCTAAATTACGAACTTTTGACAATGTCTGATGGCAGCGAATTCCACAATACAGGAGTGGATATGCTATACACAAAAATATGTTCTCTCTTAATCTCAAAATCTAATTATATGTGGAACCAACATACCACTTCCATGATGAGATCGGGGATTCCTAGTGGGTACATATTCAGGAATTTATTTCAAGTAAATACTGAGGAGCACACCAATCAACAATTTTCCAGGTTACTAACAGAATCTTGAATCTAACTTTTTCTTATTCTGGTTTATAGCCAACGCAATTATGTTTAAAAAATGGAGTGGTGTGCGAGAACTTGGATTTTCTACTTAAAGGAAACCAAATCTCAAAGAGCAATGTGGATTGAGTGTAGGCAGCAACATTATTAAAACACATCAGTGAAAGTTTGAGGAAAAATCGGAAAATCGATGCAAAAGTGATAAATTTTTGAAGTTTTGGTGTTGTAATGACTTGATAAGGAGACTACTTCTTTTCATGACATCATTTGTGGACAATACAAAGAAAATATTAAGAAAATTAAACATACTTTCACTTTTCTAGCTTAATGAAAGAGGACTTAACTAACCTCTTTCAGAAAGGAGGGGGAATGATATTACCCTTAGCATGTGTCAGTAACAATTTGATGGAATGTGTAATTTTCATGAAAAATGAATTTTTGTGGAATTTTACTTTTATTTCCTGTTTTGTTGTCCACATATAAATGTTGCTGATTTCACTAAATCCACATTGCCCTTTATGTTTGGGTTCCTTTAACACACGAGCAGCAGCAGCATCCCGTGCTCTTGGCAACTTCGCAAGTTGATTGGATGTGACATAATTAATACAGCATTACCATAATCAAGACGAGACTGTAGGATTACATGAGAGTGTACGATATACGCTTAACTTTGTTTGGCAAATATTTCCGTATGCTATTGATATTACGAATACATATTTGTGTAAAGTTCTACAAGTGACAAGGAACGCCACGAAGCTAGCACAATTTAGTTCAATCGGAAATTGTCCATTTCGTATATGATAATAATGATTATGCTTCTTATTTTCTCTCGTGGCTGGCATCACCATCAAGCACTTGCTTACTAGATGGAAGGCTCCTGCCATTGCATACATATTATTTTTTCTTTCTCTTTACCTGGAAACAAGGGTATTGTCGATTCCTTTAATCTCATCGTCATTATGTTTAAACTTTAAAGATTTTTGTGAGTAGTATATTATGAGTGTAATATTATTTTTTCCTATTTTGCTGTCAGAGACACGTATTGTCACTTTCATGTAGCATTTTCTTGATAAAACGCATAAATGAAATCAAACTGAAGCTGAACTGAACATTTGTACATGCGCAGACACTGACTTATGGGAATCAAACTGAACAACTAAATTCCACGCATTTGACATTACATTAAACATCGACATATCCATTACGTTGTGAATGACTTTGAATTCTACTGGCGATAACAAATTCACCATGTCAACCAAAAAAAGAGTCTCCGGCAAAACTTTGGAATGTGGTATTGCCTCTGCATTTAATATGTTGCAATGCGTTCAGAGACAATGCATATGGACATTTCACGTAACTGTACTTGAACACAGAGTGCTGTGACATGATCGTTTCTTTGCCATACCATTATCTGATCAAATACGTTTAATGTTTAAGGTTTTTGTGTGTCTACTCGTTTAATTAGCAAACTCGTTTTTGTTGAGTAAACTAAATACCGAATAAGAGATTCCTTTTGACGTGTTAACTTGGATATGCAAAATCCGTCAATGTTATTAGCCTTTTTCTTTATGACTATCTTTCCAGGTCTAGGGTCACAGCCTTTATCGCATTTACGAGCTAGCAAGGGAAGGAATGAGAGAAGTAAATCAAATTCAAAACATACCTTTACGAGTCTCACAGCTGTCGCCCTTATAATCGCCTGTACAATTGCAGGAGTATCGAGTCATTTCGTCGACACACGTTCCCCCATTCATGCATGGATTATTGTCGCAGACTCCTGCCTCTGTAAAACAGCAAAATGGGGATTTCAGGTAAACTTACATGGGACACGAAGAAAGTGGTACTTACTTGACAAGGAATATTCCAAACATAATTATGATGTGTAGTTCCACATTACATTTTACCTTTAGGGTAGTACCTTTAGGTATAGTATTGGTGGAGATGATGTTTTGGCTTTTAACTTTTTGCAAGATATCAAGAAACTACCTATGAAATAATACAAGGAGCACACCAATCTAAGAGGATTTCAAAATTTATTAGATCAAAATTGTTTTTGGCATGGCTAAGACATCGAAAAACAAAGTAAAACAAAGCAATCCTAATAAAGGGTGGGACTAGGATTGCTCTGTTTTGGATATCTCTGCCATTTCAAAACTAATTTTCAGCAAATAAACGTTGAATCCCTGTTAGAATGACATGCTCTTTCATATTTCGTAAGAGATTTCTCATTACCTCATCAAAAAATGATAGAAACCTGAAATTAGGTCTCAACCAAAACTGTACGATCCCTTTAACTCAGAGGCCTAAGATGCATTTATAGCTAGCACACACACACACACACACACACACACACACACACACATGTTACCATTATCAGTCGTATTCATCGCTTCTTATGGACCCCATTTACGTGATGCATCATGAAAGGAGCATACATTGTTGCGTTTCGAGAAGTACAATGTAGTTCCAACTTGTACACGTATCTGTAATTGTCTATCACCTGTTGTAGTCTCGATAGACGTGGTAGGTGGTTGTGTTGTGGATTCGGTTGTTAACTCCGTTGTAGCACGAGCTGTCGTTGTTCCCTCAGTGGTTATAACAACTATTAAGTAAAACACAGAACAAACGAGTAATGTACGTGGGAAATAATGGTACAAACGATTTTGACTACAGTTTTCAATTGTCATTTTTTTCTCGCAAGATAGTCATCTTTTCAACATCACTTGTTCAGGGCGCCTTGGCTGGGTATGTCAAGACAACGGTTCCAGAACATTTGCTCCTGCATAAATTGTTCCCGAGAAACATCTAACACCTACCCACAAACATGATCCTAACCCTAACCCTCGTACTTATACTAAACTTAGAACCCTACCACAACCCAGATCCTATTCCTAAGTTCCTGGGTAATATAAGACCAGAGCAATTGTCGCATGAGCAAATGTTGTATCCATCTGGATAGTTGACCAGGAAGAGATACTGAAGTTCATCGTCTGGTATTTGTTTCCTATACTGCAAAGGTTACGTATCATTCTCCCTCACTTTCGTAGCCATGAATTAATAAGGAAAATAAACTCCAATGAGAGAGAGGATCCTGTTCCCTATCAGTTGGTGATTTTGGTTTGCTTTTAAGATTACACTGAAGATGAATGAGAGGAAAACAAAACTTACCTGTTGTCTTGTCTGTGGTCAAACGTTCTGGTGTTGTAGCAGTGGAAAACTGATCGGGCTCTGTAGTAGAAGGGAGTTCTGAAGTGGATATAGTTGACGTTTCCGTAGTGAAAGCTGTGCTTGGCTCCTCAGTAGAAGTGGGAAGGTCATCGGTAACTTCAGTTGTCGCGTACACAAACGTTGTTAACGGTTCCATAGTTGGAGTAGTCAGATCCTCAGTAGAAACGACAGGTTCATCAGTTGATATTGCTATTTCTGTAGAAAAGCCAGGTTCCAACGTAGAAATTACATTTTCAGTAACCTCGGTAGAATCTGAAACCTCCTCAATAACGTCTGTGGTCGCGTACACAAACGTTGTTAACGGTTCCGTAGTTGGAGTAGTCAGATCCTCAGTAGAAACGACAGGTTCATCAGTTGATATTGCTATTTCTGTAGAAAAGCCAGGTTCCAACGTAGAAATTACATTTTCCCCAGTAACCTCGGTAGAATCTGAAACCTCCTCAATAACGTCTGTGGTCGCGTACACAAACGTTGTTAACGGTTCCATAGTTGGAGTAGTCAGATCCTCAGTAGAAACGACAGGTTCATCAGTTGATATTGCTATTTCTGTAGAAAAGCCAGGTTCCAACGTAGAAATTACATTTTCCCCAGTAACCTCGGTAGAATCTGAAACCTCCTCAATAACGTCTGTGGTCGCGTACACAAACGTTGTTAACGGTTCCATAGTTGGAGTAGTCAGATCCTCAGTAGAAACGACAGGTTCACCAGTTGATATTGCTATTTCTGTAGAAAAGCCAGGTTCCAACGTAGAAATTACATTTTCCTCAGTAACCTCGGTAGAATCTGAAACCTCCTCAATAACGTCTGTGGTCGCGTACACAAACGTTGTTAACGGTTCCATAGCTGGAGTAGTCAGAACATCAGTAGAAACGACAGGTTCATCGGTTGAAATGGCTATTTCTGTCGACAAGTCAAGTTCCTCCGTAGAAATTACGTTTTCCTCAGTTACCTCGGTAGAATCGAAAACCTCATCAGTAACGACTGTGGTCTCGTACACCAAAGTTGTAGATGATTCCATAGTTGGAGTAGTCAGATCATCTGTAGAAAAGTCGGGTTCATCGGTTGAAATTGCTATTTCTGTAGAAAAGTCAAGTTCCTCCGTAGAAATTCCTAAAACCTTAGTTACCTCGGTAGAATCAAAATCCTCCTCAGTAACATCTGTGGTCTCGTACACAAAAGTTGTTACCGGTTCCATAGTTGGAGTAGTCAGATCATCTGTAGAAAAGTCGGGTTCATCGGTTGAAATTGCTATTTCTGTGGAAAAGTCAAGTTCCTCCGTAGAAATTCCTAAAACCTCAGTTACCTCGGTAGAATCAAAATCCTCCTCAGTAACATCTGTGGTCTCGTACACAAAAGTTGTCACCGGTTCCATAGTTGGAGTAGTCAGATCATCTGTAGAAAAGTCGGGTTCATCGGTTGAAATTGGTATTTCTGTAGAAAAGTCAAGTTCCTCCGTAGAAATTCCAAAAACCTCAGTTACCTCGGTAGAATCAAAATCCTCCTCAGTAACATCTGTGGTCTCGTACACAAAAGTTGTTACCGGTTCCACAGTTGGAGTAGTCAGATCATCTGTAGAAAAATCTGGTTCATCGGTTGAAATTGCTATTTCTGTAGAAAAGTCAAGTTCCTCCGTAGAAATTCCTAAAACCTCAGTTACCTCGGTAGAATCAAAATCCTCCTCAGTAACATCTGTGGTCTCGTACACAAAAGTTGTCACCGGTTCCATAGTTGGAGTAGTCAGATCATCTGTAGAAAAGTCGGGTTCATCGGTTGAAATTGGTATTTCTGTAGAAAAGTCAAGTTCCTCCGTAGAAATTCCAAAAACCTCAGTTACCTCGGTAGAATCAAAATCCTCCTCAGTAACATCTGTGGTCTCGTACACAAAAGTTGTTACCGGTTCCACAGTTGGAGTAGTCAGATCATCTGTAGAAAAGTCTGGTTCATCGGTTGAAATTGCTATTTCTGTAGAAAAGTCAAGTTCCTCCGTAGAAATTCCTAAAACCTCAGTTACCTCGGTAGAATCGAAAACCTCCTCAGTAACATCTGTGGTCTCGTACACAAAAGTTGTTACCGGTTCCATAGTTGGAGTAGTCAGATCATCTGTAGAAAAGTCGGGTTCATCGGTTGAAATTGGTATTTCTGTAGAAAAGTCAAGTTCCTCCGTAGAAATTCCTAAAACCTCAGTTACCTCGGTAGAATCAAAATCCTCCTCAGTAACATCTGTGGTCTCGTACACAAAAGTTGTCACCGGTTCCATAGTTGGAGTAGTCAGATCATCTGTAGAAAAGTCGGGTTCATCGGTTGAAATTGCTATTTCTGTAGAAAAGTCAAGTTCCTCCGTAGAAATTCCTAAAACCTCAGTCACCTCGGTAGAATCGAAAACCTCCTCAGTAACATCTGTGGTCTCGTACACAAAAGTTGTCACCGGTTCCATAGTTGGAGTAATCAGACCATCTGTAGAAAAGTCGGGTTCATCGGTTGAAATTGCTATTTCTGTAGAAAAGTCAAGTTCCTCCGTAGAAATTCCTAAAACCTCAGTTACCTCGGTAGAATCGAAATCCTCCTCAGTAATATCTGTGGTCTCGTACACAAAAGTTGTTACCGGTTCCATAGTTGGAGTAGTCAGATCATCTGTAGAAAAGTCGGGTTCATCGGTTGAAATTGCTATTTCTGTAGAAAAGTCAAGTTCCTCCGTAGAAATTCCTAAAACCTCAGTTACCTCGGTAGAATCGAAAACCTCCTCAGTAACATCTGTGGTCTCGTACACAAAAGTTGTTACCGGTTCCATAGTTGGAGTAGTCAGATCATCTGTAGAAAAGTCGGGTTCATCGGTTGAAATTGCTATTTCTGTAGAAAAGTCAAGTTCCTCCGTAGAAATTCCTAAAACCTCAGTTACCTCGGTAGAATCGAAAACCTCATCAGTAACGTCTGTGGTCTCGTACACCAAAGTTGTCAACGGTTCCATAGTTGGAGTAGTCAGATCATCTGTAGAAAAGTCGGGTTCATCGGTTAAAATTGCTATTTCTGTAGAAAAGTCAAGTTCCTCCGTAGAAATTCCTAAAACCTCAGTTACCTCGGTAGAATCGAAAACCTCATCAGTAACGTCTGTGGTCTCGTACACCAAAGTTGTTAACGGTTCCATAGTAGTTGGAGTAGTCAGATCATCTGTAGAAAAGTCGGGTTCATCGGTTGAAATTGCTATTTCTGTAGAAAAGTCAAATTCCTCCGTAGAAATTCCTAAAACCTCAGTTACCTGGGTAGAATCGAAAACCTCTTCAGTAACGTCTGTGGTCTCGTACACTACAGCTGTAAATGGTTCCATAGTTGGAGTAGTCAGGTCATCAGTGGAAAATATTGGTTCCTCGGTTGAAATTCCCATTTCCTCGATTATTTCTACGGAAAAGCCAGGCTCCTCGGTTGAAATTCCCATTTCCTCGATTATTTCTACGGAAGAGCCAGGCTCCTCCGTAGAAATGACTATTTCGTCGGTTACCTCGGTAGGAACATAAACCTCAGTAACTTCTTCGGTCCCGTAAACCAAATTTGTAATTTGTTCCACATATGGAGCAGTGGAATCATCAGTAGAAGTGTCAGCGTCCTCCGTAGAAATGCCCATTTCCTGCGTTACCTCGGTAGGACTGGAAGCTTCCTCAGTAACTTCTTTAGTCTCGTAAACCAAAGTTGTATATGGTTCCATGGCTTGAGAAGTGAGATCATCGGTCGATACGACAGGTTCCTCGGTGGAAATGCCACTCCCGTCAATCACCTCGGTATAGAGGTCGATTACTTCAGTGGTCCCATACATCCCACTTGATATTGGTTCCATGGTTGCATTTGTTGTTGTTTCGTTGGTAGAAACTTCGGTTCTTTCTTCAATTGCTGTTACATCCTCAGTGTAAACATCAGTTGTTGCTGCGGATTGAGGCAATAAAAGAAAAAAAGCCATAGTGAAAGGAATCTCATCAAAAGAAATATAATTCCCGGAAAGATTGAATTACTGTTCAAATCATTCTCAACTTTTGGTCGTTATCCGTAGAAAAGAAAGAGAGAAGGTCTCTTATCACGAAACACATTTACCCAGTTGATCAGGGATATTTTAAGCCAGCTTTAAACATGTTGAATCATATACTTGTTTAGTATGAATCTAATATCACAAATCAGAAGGAACCTGAACGGAAAACTGATTATTTTCAATTTATCAGTAGAGAAAGACAGAGGGAAATAAATGAAAGTGATAAAAATTATGTCAATTACATGTAATTGTAGGTTAACAAAGGAATATTTGTATACATATATGTGAGTGTATAAAGAGTTCCATTTCAAAACGTACGCAATGCACTTTTAATGGCAATGAGAAAAAAAAAATGTTTTTATTTTCATGCTTTTAAGGGTCTTCATGCAATGACTTTCATGTGCCATAATAAGATCCTATAATGAGACCTCCCCCCCCCAAAAAAAAATAAATAAATAAAAAATGAGGGTCCATAAAAATCAACGTGAATTCGCAGATTCTTATGAAATATGTTTGGAATTTTTTTTTTCAGTGAGGTTTATTTTCTATGATACAGACAAAGCGGCTACCGAAGGGAAAAGACAAAAGTGGGCACATGATAGGAGGCCTTTATAGACAGGTCGGTGGCCATTTTGAATTGCAACAATTGCATTGTATAATGGTATATAATACCTCATGTTTCTCTATTGTTAAAAGACAACAAATAATTTTAAATGAGCAATCATAATATGGGGATTCTGTTTTACATTTTACTTCATTGTGAATGATCTTTTACCCTATTTCTGTTCTTATGATTTTGTTTAATTAGCTCAAGATCTAATTATGTGTAAAGGCGTTACTAAATTGATGAAAATATGTTTACTCATAACATATTTCAAAGTGATTATTATTGTCTTAATTCTTTCTTGAATTTTTGTAAGTCTTTAAAATTACATTTCGAGGCTAAGAAACTAGTTCGAGCCTTGTTTTGCATGAATAGGGTTGGCATGAGCGAGTTGCAGCAATTTGTTCAGGGGACCGATAATTTGCGATTTTTTTTTTTTAAATGAAATATATCTTGTTTTTTTTTTTTTTTTTCCAGTCAGCATCTCTTGGAACAAAAATCACTTTTCATTACCTGATTATCTCATTTTCTCACAAGAATTCAAATTCTTTGAAGAGTTTGTAGAGGATCCCCCAAAATGAATCTATATTTTGTTTAAAAGTCCAATTTGACGAAAAAACAAAATTCGATTTAGCACCTTTGGGAAAAGAACTCTTCATGTGTGTACATATGCGTGTAAGCGTCAGTGAGGGGATTAGATACAAACATGCAATTTGCAACATACAAGCTGCAATGCCGATATATGAAAAGACTAATGTGCTTGCTATGAATTTTGCTGGTTTTGATGAATAGTACACCGCTATGATTATGTTATTAGCACCTTGGGTCTTTTAGTATACTTTGAAATATCTTTCTAATCTTTTAATTCTTTATCTGATCCTTTGCTTTGTTTTTTGGATTCTTTTTTTTTTTTAGAATGAGAGGGGCGTGGGGGACGTAGATATTGAGATAAAAGAGGGTCTGTTGTTGTTTTTTCAACAATAGATTACAATAGAAAACAACAATAATGCGAAATATCTAGTGACTTGTAACTGCTAAATGACTTCAGACGATCTCCGCTATATCATACCTTTGGATTCGTAAAAGTAGAAGAAACTCGAATTTCCCAAGGATCCCCCCCCCCTCAAAGAAAAAGCAACAAAAAATGTTTATATATCTACACATGTAAGAACGGTCAGAAAAAAAAAACCATCATCAACAACAACAAACATGTCGTCCTATTTAAACTGGTTTTCAGCAAGGCCACGACATGGTAACATATACAACAAAAGTGCAAAATAATGATTATGACATCATTTTACAAGTCAATGAAGAAACAACTTAGAAAAAAATAATCGATATCCATTTAAATGAAAAGCACAATGGGACAGAAACAAAAATTATTTATTATAAGTTTCAGATGAGTTTTATTTCAGTACTTCTTAAACTTTTAATGCACTTCAAACTTGACAGAAACTGAGAGCAAAGTTCCTTGTGTTGTCCAGGCTATCACTTAGGCATTGAAAATTACGGAATTCAAAATTTATCAAAAAAAGAAAAATCTGTACAGAAGCAGTGCTAAATCTCAAAAAAAAAATCAAACACTGCGTCAGTAGTGACAATAAGACCTTTAGCAAATATAAATCAGAACAATGGGGAGATATACAATTGAATTCAATTCAAATTACAATAACAATGTAATCACGAAATGTGACAAACTTTTCCCTACCCGATCCACAACCTACAGTTCGCAGACATACGTATAATAATAATGATAATAATAATAATGATGATGATACTACTACTACTACTACTACTACTATTACTACTAATATTAATAATAATATCTATATATATATATATATGAAGAGCTTGCTTCCAAAAGGCGCTAAATCCAATTTTTATCGAACTCCATCTTTCGCATGATTCGAACAGATCTTTGTCATGTGCACATAAAGCACTAAAAATTTAATCAAAATTGTTTTAGGAAATATGAAAAAATCAAGCATGAAATTCACGCTTTCAACCAAAAGGCGCTAAATCCATTTTTGCTTTCAACCAAAAGGCGCTATATCCAATTTCTCTATTCCGGTCTCTGATTGGTCAGAGCACGCCAGCTAGGGGTGCTCTGACCAATGAGAACATGCAACACGTACTATTACATGCAGCGATACTGCACTACACAGTTCAATGGCAATTCTTCACGGTCATGGATCACTACCACTGTTGTCTGTAGTGCTGTACAGAACCATGGCTATCAGTCGAAAGTACATGACAGTTTCATAATGGATGAAAGACCCAAGACTGCCGGTGATCTAAAAAGTGGTACGAAAAGTGGAAAATGATGCAGTGTTGAAGAAATGCAAGGCTAAGCAGTGGAAATACAGCTGTGAAAGGTGAGTTTACTTATCTGTACGACGCCCAGATTAAGTCAGTCCCATATGTGCGTCTTGGTGTTGGGACCGAGATGGGCATCATACCCTACTTTGAACATGTTGAGTTGATTTATGAGCAACGTAGAATGTCAAATTTGGGATTTATTACAAATTTTATAATTAATCATTCACTGGGATCAATAATCTGCTGGGGAAAATCGTGAAATGGGCCCCACCATGCACCGGCACCACAAACAGGGCTCGTCGTCGTGCATCAGTGTAAATTATGTAAAATTTTATTTTACGTGTTGGCTACCAGCTAAATGTTTACCTGTACAAGGCTGTAGTGTAGAGCTCTAACGTTAGAGCTCTATTAAATGTTAGTACTATATAATAAGTTTTAGTAAATTAAACCTCTTGATCTACGGGTTCTGCTCGACGATGCAATACCAAGCAAGGTAAATTTACTACTAGGCCGATAGGCCCCTACTAGTAGCTACTACCAGATATTTATAGGGTGGACTTACAGCAACAGGGCTGCGTGTGTATAAACAGGGTAAATTTACCGGTACTTTTCGGCGATGCAATACCAAGCAAGGTAAATTACCAGTAGGCCTACTACTAACGTTTAGGGTGGACTTACAGCAACAGGGCTGTGTGTGTATAAACAGGATACTTTTCGGCGATGCAATGCCAAGCAAGGTAAATTACTACTAACGTTACTAACATAGGGTGGACTTACAGCAACAGGGCTGCGTGTGTATAAACAGGCGAGCCGCTGTGAACCAATACTGACATGCAGTGGTGGGGCCTATTTAACAAGTATGCCGTTAGTTTAGCGTAGGGTTGTATACCTATGGTAAGAATAATCAAGGGTCATAAGGAAGTCTTTCCAAGGATAGAATGAAGGGCAAAATCGTGAAATCGGCCCCACAGCAGTGTGCTTGCACTCGTGCATTTAGCAATTAAGCAAGGTTAGGTTGGGGTTAGGGTTTAAGGTTAGGTTAGGGTTGTACTTATAGTTGAATTGGCTGTTGAATTAGTCGAGAGACATTAGGGAGTCTTTCCAAGAATAAAACATGAAGACCAAAGAAAAAAAAAACGGGAGAAAGGGAGGAGTATGCTGTGGAAATTGGCCCCGCCTCTGTATCAATTGCTCGTAAACACCGTTTGGTGGGGCCGCATTCACAAGTATTATACTATGGAGGAAAGCCCCAACGCTGTGCTTATGTACCGATGAACGCCACACGGTGGGGCTGAATTCACGAGTATAAACAGGCGAGCCGCTGTAGTATTAGTACTGACACGCAGTGGTGGGGCCTACTTCACGAGTATGCCAAATGAAGTGTATTGCTACATTGTATGCAGTGGAAACTGGTCCTGTTGCTGTATCAATCATGCATATTAAAGTGTCATTTGGTGGGGCCACATTCCTCAGTATTAGCCCTGTATTGTGCAAGAAAGCACCATATTGAACACCACATGGTGAAGATGTAACAGGTAAGCTGCCGTATTATTTAGTACTGATGATAGAGAGACAGTGGTGGGGTCCATTTCACAAGTATGTCACTAATTATCTGTTGAAGGAACTGTGATCAATAAATGAAGTTACCTTGACTCATTTTCTCGGTTAAGTTTTCTGTAGATCTACAGCGTGTAACTATTCAAGTCAGTCTATACAGTACTGCTTATGCTGTGTTGCCATGGTAATGACCTGGTTACCTACTTTTCTAACTGTTCGAGTTGGTCTATGCAGCACGGGTGCATTGCCCTGGTAATGATAGAATTAGAGCCTGTCTAATATTCACTGATGGATCTTATAATCCTGATATTGCATTACTGTTTTTTTTTTTAATGGTTATATTAAACATTAAAAAATCATGTTAAAAAATCTGTAAATCAAACTAGTCCCTTTCTTTTTGGTCTTTTAGTAGAGTAAGTGTTGCTCCAAATCACTATGGCTGTCTAGAAGCTATTGAGAAATGTATCAAAATTGGAAGTTTGAGGTTGTGTTTGCTACTCGTGGACAGATATTCTAAGCCAACAGTATTTATTACTTTTGATTGAATTCTCTTATTCTTCTCCCAATTCAGGTTAATGGCAAATCATCCTTGGAAGTCATACAACCTACAGCATATCTGCGAGCAGCAAGTGTCACTGAGCTGGCAAGACACCCAACGACCTGCCCAACTCGTTGTCACGCCCAATACATCTGTCCCCCCAGGAGCAAACCTCCCAAGGAGGGAGTGGGTGTCATTAAATCGGATTCGAACCCGAGTTGGGCGTTTCAACGCAGCCATGCATCGGTGGGGGCTACGCCCGTCAGCAGCCTGCCAGTGTGATGCACCAGAACAGACTGCTCAACACATCTTGAGTGAGTGCCCTGATCTCCGCCCTCCTGACAACATGGACCCAACACACCCTACTCCTGAGACTGTAACTTGGCTACGACAAATGAGGGACGTTATTTAGCTGCCGCTGCCTCATACGCAAGAAGAAGAAGAAGCGCACATCGATGACATTTACCATACCTTATACCAGGAGGGTGACAGGATGCATTCATAGCAGTACATGAAAGGCCAAGATTTCGTGAATCAGAGGATTGCGAGAAATCACAGAGCTTATCGTTCATTTCTGAGCTCATGCATACTGAACCAGACAACGGAACCATCACAGTGGTCTTAATCTCATTGAATGCTGAATCAAGCTTTCTTGAGTACACCGGTAGGTGCAACGTACTTCGAGTGGCTGTGTGTTTTTGACATCATTAAACTTAAGCTGAGAGGAGGAGAAAACATCCCTGGAAAACAACATCAAGGTGATATTGCTTGCATTTAGGCGGTGGACAGGAATTCGGCGAGGGACTAACCAAGTGGCCAGTGCTTTGAATGACTTCCTTGATATTGAATACAGTGGACATCTCTGGCAATGAGGATGAAGCAACAGTGGCCACCAATGATGAACGGAACTCTGACTCGAGCTTATGGCAAGACATTATGATTCCTAGGGCAGGCACTTTAACTAGTTGAGATATTCTGCCATGGACTTGATGGTATGCATTTCATGCAGTAAACCTCCTGTTTTGGCTGTAAATGACTCAATTTTTACTTTTCAGAAATGAACATGGTAAGAAGACAAAAAAAGACAATGTGATTCACAGTAGGCTCCTACATATGCCTAGATGTAGGCCTTATTGCTGTTGACTTACGTATAAACAAAGAGTTTTGTCCACAGATGTGCTTTCATGTGCATCTGTTGCCTTCTTAATAAGTACTACAGTTTTAGCAAATTGACAATTTTTTTTAAACAGATGTTTGGTTAGTCCAAATCAAAAAGCCTCCAGCAAAGCCTTGCGATGCTTTCTATAGTATTAATAGGTAAAGCATACAATGTGAGGGCTTATCATAGTGATTTGTTTTCATGTCTGTTGCAGTCAGATTTCTGCATCACAACCTGTATTTTATTTTCACCTGAAGTAAATACTATCAGTCAACATGATTTCACAATCTCTGCAAGTCCTCACTTTCCTTGAGTCACTGTACCTTCTGTATAGACTTCATGATATTCAGTGCAGAGTGTTATTAGTTGTTATTTTATTTGTTGTTGCTGCTGCTGCAGTTGTATTTTGCATGTGTGGAATGTATAATGAATAGGTGTACAGTATGCTGCTATTATGAGTAAAATTAAAAGCAGCATGCTGGGAAAGATTTCACATTTTGATGTGTGTGTGTTTTGGTGCATTTGTGTGTGTATGTGTATGTGGGTGTGTGTTTGGGTGGGTGTGTGTGTGTGTGGGTGTGTGTGTGTGTGGGTATGTGTGGCTACTGTGATGTAAATTTATGCAGTTCTCTTGTATTTACCTGGATTGTACATTAATGACATTCCCTAATACCAATGTTATTGAACAACTCAAAAGTATTTCTTCCAAAAGGCGCTAAATCCATGATTTCTTCCAAAAGGCGCTAAATCCGAAAAAATCTGAAATATAAAAATTCATAAAAAATAAATGGTGTGTGCAGGATTTTTTTAATGTGCATTTTTGTTACCTACTGTGATGGCTCTTCCACTAGGAGCATAGAGCTAATGAATAAACAAGCTGTAATATGTGTAATTAAAAAACATCAATTTACTCGAAAGTAGCCGGAATGGATTTAGCGCCTTTTGGTTGCAAGCTCTTCATATATATATATATATATATATATATATATACATATATATTCCTGAAATGATATGTCAAACGCAAGTTGGTCTTACCGGCGAGCACAACGTGTTGATGTAGTCCACTGAAGATTTGAAGCCAGATGATGCCGACAATTAGTGCCTTCTGAACTGGTTCCATCGCAACCATTCTGTCCGCAGGACAGGGTTACGTAACGCGTGTCACCAACTCTGATTTCACAAGTTAAAAGAGGATACAAATCGGCTTTAACTTTGATTGATCAAAAACTGCAGGCCATACACTATGAACAATATGAATAGATGATATGAAATGAAGTGATTCTTTCGTTCATTATGAGAGATCCAAATATTCCTTGCAATAAGAGATGGATCTGTTATTTCTCCTCATACATAATATCTGCATTTTGAGCTATTAGTTTCTGTCTTTGTACCTTCTCCGCGCTTCTTGATATTGACTGCCTTGTATCCTTCAGAATAATATACTTTACAGATACTTCTATAAGATATTTTGTCATTTGCAAATTAGAGGAAAAATATATCATTTCTAATCAGATTTATACCGATGATAACTTGACTTTCCAGGAAATTGTTCAGACAAAATCAATTAGGAAGTTAGCAACAGAAATTAGTGTCACTGTAAGATGTTGTGGTCTTGTGGGGAAATATTATACACTTCACGGCATTATTTACCATTTGCAGATGAATCAAAAACCCAGCATTAGTGCTTCAAAATAGTTCTGAAATGTGAGTTAGGGATAGAAACAACCAATGTAAAAATTTAAATTAGTGTAATCGATTTTAAGCATTGTCAAATATACAAAATGTGAACAATAGTTACAATAGAATTTTTTCTAGACTAAATCTTCTACAGTTATGGTTTAATGAGAAAAATAGGTAGGATATCCGTGATACAACTGACCGACACATAATTATCTATGCATCAAAAGCGATATCTTGAACATTTTTTCAAATCACTGCTCCCAAATGTAAACCGGACCTTTAAGCCATATCCAAAGGGGGTTTCTCTAACAATACCTATGAGATAATTCTAACCTTCTGATTGGCATCATAAAGACAGCAGCAAAGAACGCAATTATATTCTCAAAAGACATACAGATTCCTAACCGCCAAAGCGCTTTCAAAACAAATATATGTAAACACGCACACACACACACACACACACACACACACACACACACACACACACACAGAGATTATATATATTTCATTTCGTTTACTTCATTTCCAACGTAATATTTGCATAAAAACACGAAATAAATGAGGCTCATTAATAGTACGATACTGTCAAATCTGTCTATAGCGGTCTCCCAAAGGAAACGACAAAAGTTACCACTATAGACAGGTAGTCACTGTATACAGGTGGTTATTTTGAATTTCAAAACTTGCCTTGCATAAAAAGATTAAATACATGTTTCTCTGTTCTAAAAAAAGCAACAGCAAACAAGTTTGGGTGAGCTGCTGTAGGGGGATTCCTTTTTTACATTTCACTTCAATTTAATATTTTCTTTCAATAGCCTACTACTGTTCTTTGAATTTTATTGGTTGAATATCTGATAACGTTTCAAGGCGTTAATATAAAGGAGGAACTGGTTCTTGCCGGTTTTGCATGAATGATGTTTGCATGAGCGAGTTCCAGGGGATCGATGATTTGCGAATCTGAAGTAAAAAACAAACATACAAGCAATACCCAGAGAAGTATCCCATTGTCCCTATTCAAATGTATTGTAATTAACAATTAGTCGGCACATTAAATTCTAAGATGTCACTAGGAGCTGTCTTTGCCTTTGTAGCATCTATTCAGGGCGACATTACTGAAGTCTAGATCTAGTCAAGATAAAGGTAGGACGACTAATTCACGGCAAACAGCTGCGTTTGTCAATCATGTCTGAGTGATTGTGGCTGAGCGAGGACGCGGTAGAGTTCACGCAATGAACATAAAAAACCATTGTATTTAGGGCTGATTAAACGGTTCGGCTATTTCTATTTTATTTGTTTATTTTTTTTTTTGTGGCTGCTATACGCAGTTGGATATTTACCACGGAATAAAAAAATAAATAAATAAGTGGCCGCTTAGGCAGGTGACCGTTGTATCAAGGGTCTATAATACAACAATTTCGGGGGGATTTTTTTTTTTCCCAGTGACCGCCATAGACAGACGGTCCTTAAAGACAGGTTTTGCTGTAGTTTAGAATGATATAATGTATGGAAATACAATCTATCACGTGAGTTTATTGCAGAAGGAAAAGTTGTTGGAAGTGAAATGGTGGCTGGGCGCTGATGTGGCGTGCGCCTGTAATCCAGCTGCTTTGGAGGCAGGGTCGTGATATTGCTCAGCTGGTAGCGCATTTGCCTTCAGATCCAAGGATACCGGGTTCGATTCCCGAGTCTCATTCAGCGATGTGGTGTGTAAGCATTCATTTTCCTCTAATAAGAGGCAATTTTAACATTCGGATAGGACATTAAAATATGGAGGTTCCGTGCATGTGTGAGTTACCTACTAGACGCACGCATGTAAGATCCTACTTGATTCATTCATCGCAAAGAGCAGGGCGCCAACCCGCTGAAGTGGTTCCCCTATACCCACCCTCATAAGATAACGGGCGAATGATGCCGACCCCTCGTGGTTCGCACAAGGTGACTAGCGATAGTCAGCAAACGGTATCAACCAGGCACATTGTGCCATAAGAAGTATGTGTGTGTGTGTGTGTGTGTGTGCGAGTGAGAGAAGGTAAGAGAGAATAATGAAAGGGGGTAGAAATACAGCATCTAAATAATGGAAGTACGAATTTGTACTATGTACGGAGAGGTATAGAGATTGTTTTCTTTCGATGAGGGAGGGGTGGAAGCCGTAATTATATGACCCTTCATCACAAAGCCAACAAAAAGTCCCAGACATGGACTTTTAGTTAAGGGTAGATTCTGAAGGTAGGGCTGTATCCAGGATTTTTCTGGGTGGGTCGTTATCTATAAGTGGACCTTTTTACCATGAAAGATAAGAAAATGAATGCGCACGCGTGTACATAATACATAATGTCAATGATAATATCATGCATGCATTTTATGACCCTTTCGCTGTACTATAATATGTAGATATGGGGGTATTATCACCCCTTCCACACGAGGAAGTTCAATTCTGCAAATCTAAACTTGAATTCATCGATCTGACACACCTTTTAAGAGGAATATTATTCAAATTTCTGATCAAAGAAATGAGAAATAAAATATTCAGCACAATATGAGGGCTAAATCATAATTTTCTCCGTATGTGCATCATTCACCGTATACGAAGATAAAAAAGGCAAGGGGTATGCGCAAAGGGTCTTAATTCTCCCACACGAGGGAGCTTTCACAATTTACAATTAAATTCAGTGATCTGGTGCACACTTTTAGCGAAATCCTAAGAGAGCTTTTAATTAAGAACATAAGAAGAAGTAATATTGAAGGACAATTTGACTGGCTATCATGGCCCTTTTACGTCTTGTTCCGAGTGTGTGCCTTTCCTGCCTTATATAGTCTGTGGAGGTGCGTATAGCATTCACCGGTAATAACAAAATACACATCGTTAACTGAAGAGGTTTATCACGATACAAGTGTCAAACTATAACAATTAAGGTGCGAAAAATATAGTTAACAAAAAACAACAAATAAAAGAAAAATGCGACATTTCTCAGTACTAATCAAATTATTAGATATCTTATATCCGATTAAGAGGAAGGGGGGGGGCTCAACTTTCTCGTCTTTGCCCCCTTTTGTACAGCCTTGGAAGAGACCTAATGCCAGTCAGCTTAGCTAAAATCTAGGCCAATCACATTATGAAAATTATGGGAAGGCCTTTGGACAGTGTAATCAATACATTTGCACAACGATAATCATACTATAATTTGAGCAACGTTTGTCTGTTTGTTCCTCTACTCCTCCCAGGTCCTTGGTCCGATCTCCATCAAACTTAGTATGTGGATGCAGGTTGACCGCAAAATTGCCCTTAAGGGGTTCATTTTTGAAAAGGTCAAGGTCACTGGGGTAAAAGGTCAAATAACTAATCTTCGTCAGCTGCAATAATCAAACACCCGATAGAGGGCGCTATGTAGGCCTACTAATGTGGGAATTCCCCCAGAACTATAATCAGACACCCGATAGAGGGCGCTATGTAGGCCTACTTATATGGAGATTCCCAGGTGTACGCCTTCTTATGCTTCCAGCGAGTTTGGCCAAGATTGGACCGGACCTCCGTTGACCCAGTGACCTTGACCATTTCTGGGTGAATCCCCATAGAGGATTTCTGGCACTCCACGGGTACATTGACTAGTATGTAGAATATAAGCAAAACTGATAATTATCAAAATTTGGCAAGAAATGCAGAGGCTGATTATTCATTTTACAAAATAATCTTATAGTGGGACGATAAAACATCAAATCTTGAACTCTTTAAAGTTAACGATGAGGTTTATAAAGTAATGGGGTCTATAACTGAACTGCAAGGTAGCCCACGTTGTACATGTACATTGTAAGTTCAAACGACGGTACTGAACCGCACAGTGAGGCGCAGGTTTCACACAACCAGTTGCTTTGAAACATCATTTGATTTGTGAGTTGGCTCGGTCGGTAGCGCGTCTGCCTCACAATCCTAAGGGCCCGGGTTCGAACCAGAGTCTGGACTGAGTAATGTTGTGTGTAAGCATACCGTCCCCTCTAGCAAGAGGCAAACACTCTGTCCCTTGGATAGGACATAAAATGGAGGTCCCGTGTATGAGAGAGTAACAACTCATGCACGTGAAAAGATCCCGCTTCGTTTATGCCATTCATTCATCGAAAAGTGCAGGGTGTTTAACCCGGTGAAGTGGTCACACCTCACATCCAACTGGACCCCATAGAAGACAAGCTTAACGTAGCTGAATATGGGCTATCCAGCCATCTTTTTCAGATGGAAATGAACAAAAAACAAACAAACAAACAAACAAACAAAGAAACACACAAACACGCAATAAGGAATTGCTGGGAGACAGGAAAATCGACTACAGCACTGCTTGAAGCAGATGTCAGGCTCAGTTTCTGAATGGCTTGAATTGGGTCAGAAATTACGTCACGCATTTGACAAGATTTTGGACTCACTGCTAGTGCTTGATCTTTATATCATTGTGGAAAGGCCCTTGAAAATGTGGACCTTTTGGTAACTCTGCATACACCCATGGAAGGAGCAGGCTTCAAGCTTTAAAAAGATTTATAACTAATTTCAGATGGACTCTCCTATCTAAATACTCAAAAGAAAGCACACAATCGCTAAAAAAGTGTGAACTGAGAAAAGAGGCTCCAGTTTATAGGGACTATTCAAGCAGGCTCCCTGATCAAAGTGCTTAAAGGTCTTATTTACCACTTGGAGCAGCGATTAAAAAGAAATCAAGATATTGCATTTGATGCACATGTGTAGGTCAGTTGTATCACAAAATATCGTACCATAATATAAGAATTTTGCAATAAAACCTAAAATGTAAGGAGATATCACTATTTTTCTCAGTAAACCATAACTGTATCCGGTTTAGTCTGGAAACATTTGTGTTATAACCATTGTTCACATTTTGTATATCTAACAATACTTAACTTTGGTTTTACTCATTAAAATTTTTACATTGGTGTTTCTATCCCTAACTATTTTGAAGCAATAATGCTGGGTTTTTATTTCATCTGCAAATGGTAAATGCCTTTTATCTTACAAATCTGTACTAGCTGTGCAGTGATTTGGACAAAAAATAAACAGGATGTTAAATACCTTAGAAACAATAATGAAGAGATTATCATATTAGGCAGAAAATTATGCATGATCTGTCAACAGATTCTATTCACGAAATACTGACTTTCAAAGCAGTAGCATTATCCTTTTAAAAGTTATTAGAGTTGAAAGTGAAGAAAGTGTAAAGGATTTTTAAAAATTGAAAAGGAGCCTCTACAAAAATGTGTTCTACAAAAATGTGTTCTAGAAGGACAGTTAAAAACACAAATACATTCGTTTTATGATCCCAAACTTTTGAAAATGTAGGTGAAGAATTCTTTTTTTTTTCAGAAATATGAAAAAGTCAAGACAGACTACAGGTTGACCCGTTTCACCTATTTTGAGTCCTCACATAAAATCAAGGTGTGCGACTTTTTGTTTTCTGATGCACAGTCACATATAATGTCAGATTTTTTGACATATAAATTTCCTTGATGTTAAAGGACAAGTTCACCTTCATTAACATAAGGATTGAGAGAATGTAGCAATATTAGTAGAACATATCATTTAAAGTTTGAGGAAAATCGGACAATCCGTTCAAAAGTTATGAATTTTTGAAGTCTGTGCAGTCACCGCTGGATGAGAAGACTACTGCAGTGTATGATGTCACATGCGTACAACAATATAAGGAAAATATGAAGAGAATTTCACAAAATTTCATCTTTTGAAAAAAGCACATATTCCCTTGACTCGTTACTGACATATGTTATGGGTAATATTATTCCCATTGCCTTTAGAAAGAGGCAAGTCAAGTGCTCATTTATTATGCGAAAAAAGTGAAAATATGTTGAATTTTCTTTACATTTTCTTTATACTGTTGTACTCATATGACATCACGAGCCATAGTAGTGTAAGTTCCAACACAAAAATTTTAAAAATTCATAACTTTTGCATCGATTGTCCAATTTTCCTCAAACTTTCACTGATGTGTTCTACTAATATTGCTGCATTCTCTCAATCCATATGTTTGTGAAGGTGAACTTGTCCTTTAAGCTTTAAATTAGTATATATTTTGCCCAACGTTATAATAAGGAACCTAAAAACAATTAAAAGTTAGAAAACTTTAGTCGGACTGAAAGGGGAAACTCTATACGGTACTCTCCAATACATCTTTGCGTGTAACTTTTGCTACAAGAACTATACAAGCATAAAATTATACTGAAAAAAAAATTGTCTTCAATAATTTTCAACAAGTGCCATTTTCATCATGTGTTTCAAACGATATCACTTCAATAAAGGACGCCGTAAAAGTATGAAGAACATTGATATATCTCTTTGTATACATATAATAGTCTTATATGAAATCATAATAACATGTTCCACACCTTTAAATAGCTGTGCACCTGCATTATGACATACACCTACTCCTAATATACTCCATTATAGATTTCATTTTGAGATTTCCCATCTCACAAAAGAAGTTAGTAATTCTTTGTTAGAAACTATAGGAGCTGAAAGATCAATGTGGTTTCTTTCCTAGTAGTTGTTTTAAGTCTAAGTCGGTTCTAAGTCGGTTTATTTCTCGTGATTGCTATTCATATTTCTCGTTTAATAACATCCTAGCGTGAGAATGCCATCATCGTGACATGCTATTATCGTGACATCTGTCACTGTTCCATCTGTCCCCACGGGATTCACTGCCGTTAAAGGGATCGTATAGTTTCGGTTGAGACTTAACGTCAGGTTTCTAACATTTTTTTTTTTTTTTTTTGTGCGTGTGTGTGTGTGTGTGTGTGAATTTGAAATATTTCATAGAATATGAAAGATCATGTAATTCTAAGAGGGATACAATGTTTATGTGATGAAAATTGGTTTTGAAATGGCAGAGATATCCGAATGATAAACTCTGACTCCCTTTTAGAGTGGTGAACGCTAGACCCTGACTGGAGAAAGTGAACAGAGAGTAGATTACCTGAAATAAGAAGAAGTAAGGGTACAAGGGTATCACGTACTCCGTATTAACGAGGTATTCATTGCTTCCCGCTTTTTTTTAGGGGGGGGGGGGGTGGTGGCTACTGCCTCTGTCTCTTCATGCATATCCCAAACTGTACAGCTCCCCCATCCCCCCTCTTTCCATGGCCCCCTCTGTCATTTTTTATTTTAAGAATAAAATCCTGAATACGCCTATGGTTGCAACTGACAATTCTATCTGGTTTAAAAAGAAAAAAAGTGAAGGCAACAACTTTCTCATTCTGTGCCCGGCTTGATGGAATTATCATCTTTTTACGTTTCCTATTTATCACAGCCTATTTAAAATGGGGTCGGATGGTAGGACAAACAAGGTACGGCCCTTGGTTGCGTCAGTACCGCTTGCGGCGAGTGCACGCTAGTGCACCATCCAACAATGTCTAAAGGTATGGACTGTTCACTGCATTTACACACGGATGCACAACAGGGTCAAGTGCGTAATTTCTTTTATAAAATAGTGACACAGCGAAATAACTTAAAGAAACGCCCTTGCGACTTACCAAAAAGTTCACGGGATGCCATCTTTGAAGGCTTGGGTAAAATTAACACATCCGAAAACTCACTAAAATCAGAGAGGTGAATTATTTCGTCGTTAAACACAAAGCAGGCCAAAATTCCCTTCCAAAAGTAAACAGAACATAATAACACATTTAAAGTGGGATCTGATGCAAAACTTGATTATAAATTTTAGTGTTGCATCCACAAAAATGGAATTGTTTATGGATGCTTTGCTGTTTATGAACTCGAGACGAGCTGAGGCTGGGAAGATGGAGCAGAACATCGCCGCCAGCCGCCGTTTCTTCACTATAACGCAATAACCAAGATATACAATGTAGGCCTACTATTTAAAGCGAGCCGAGTGCATCCTTTATTGTCCTGATGCGATTGCTAAAACTACCATGACTATCCTAGTGCTGGTCTCTGTACTGTACAGGCCTAGCTTTCAGAACTTGAGCTAGAAGTAGCAGTCAAATTACCAGCTTTCACACTGGTTGAGGTGTTGGGCAAAGAACGCAGCTCATATCTCTTGCTCCTCTTTTTTTTTCACTCACGCTACTACAATGTATTTCATGCCTGCGGCCACTAACACTCATCATGTCCCTTGATTGATTGCCACCCTGCACTGTCCAATGCTCCCATAGATGTCGCGACTGATTAGTGTAAACTTGGCTAAACGCCCAACATAACTAGGCTTATGCATGATCTTATATCATTGACTCGAGCTTGTTTCGGATGATATTTGCCTCAAGTGGGCTATTCGGAAGTTCTGCACAAGAAAAGCTACGCTCAAGAGCTGTTACTTGTGGTCTTGTGCCAGAGCCAGGTACAATTTTGGTTTTTAAAACAGTCTTCTGACATAAGACTGGAAGGTGGGACATGAATTGCTATTTAAAATCTTATACATCCGGCCACTGTTTGGTACTTCACCCTGACCTTCTCCACTCTTCACTGTTAGACAGTTTTTCTTCTTCCTGTATACCTGTATAGCCTACGTAAGGCTACTGTGGACGTCGATCTCCACTGTAAAATCACCTACCATCGTCCAAATCTCCGTAATACTATAACGACGGTTGCACAAATAGATCATGACATTGACTAAAACTGTATTTTGCAACCATTATGTCGTGCCCGACTGATCCTAAGAGCTCCATATTGTTTGCATGTCCGTTGACCTGATCGAAGGTTTGAGCTGAAAACGTCTCTCTCCTTCATTTTTTTTTCAAACTCACCAATAATCATGACCTCAAACGTGCGATTTGAGTGAACAAATTTCACCTTGTTTGTAATATCCCAGCCGGACTAGTCCAAATAATGTCGGAGAATACATTTGTTGTTGTTGTTGTTGTTGTTGTTGTTGTTGTTGTTGTTGCTTTTTTGTCATTAGTATCATTCTCTTTTCGCAGACTCTCTAAATTTTGTTTGGAATACTTGATCTTTTTCTTGCGACTTTTGAGGATGTCTTTGTGTTATCACTATCCGTTTTAGCCATCACATCAGTCGGTTCTTTGGTCGTGGGACACTGACTTTATTCATTATTTTGATGATTTCAGTTACAGCTCTAACTTGCAAACATTTCCATTTTAATGGATTCAACGCTTTCAGATTTATGAAGAGTTGTCTTCTCCCGCTCTGTTAGCGCCTTGGGTGTACAAAATCAATTTTTGTTGCACACCTTTATCACATTTGCGCCAATATTGCACATCATGTGACGCGTTTTGACCAATCACGACGCTGTAAATAATTCAGATATTTTACCAAACTTGAAGACTAACACGCAAAGCCCGCTTATCTATCACAGAATTTTTCGTTTTAAGTCCCATGATTCAACAGTTACGTGTTGACCCACCATCCTCTAGTTTCATCGTATAGACACGATAGCAGCTTATCAATCACACCACCAACAGCTAGATATTAAGTCAACTAGATGACAAGTGTTCAGGTCATTCACTCCCTAAGATACGACGTTATCCCCACTTAATACAGCTGGATCGAAGACTGTTTTACTGTTTGAGATTGAATTAATATTTTTTTTTAATATCTTTACGTAATTATGTAAAAAAAAGAAAGCTGTTGAAATTAATTGAATTGGGTAAGTAAAACCGCACTGGTCTTACACTGGATACACAATGAACAGTTCAAGCACGTTTGTTTTCATTTTTCACTTGACATCTATACATATGCTGAGTAAAAACAAACGGAGGTTCCTGGTGAAAAATATCAATTTAAATTTGTTATGCAATGAGATAGGACACGAAGTAATAATGACGAAACTATATGAAACCTAAAATAGCGATGTACAAAGGGAAGAAAAAGAAAAGAAAAAGAAAAAAGGAACAAGAACCCATAAAATACGTTACAATAAGTTGACTAGATGGCGCTGATTTTTCTTAGACACGGTTGCCTACACAGGAAAAAAGAAACAGCGTTGATAATGTATGCATTGCGCAGGGCAATGGACAATCGTCTGGCTATAGAAGAAGCTCTTGAACTGTTTGCTGACAATAAATAGGCATTTTAAAGTGCAGTTCTGATATACCGCTCAACGAACCATACACCCCCTCTCTCATATTCCCTTATCTTTTTTTTTCTCTCTCTCTACTTCTTTTGCCCTCCTCGGTTTGAGCAGGTGAATTGCAGGTGAATTGAATACATTATATGTCGGCTGTGCTAGAATATTGACCCTGTTTTTGTTTTGCTTTGTTGTTGTTTTTTTATTCTGCCTGCGTTACTGGCGATTGTCCTGCAGTGCGAGGGAAGGCGTCACCTGATGGTCTTAGCGCGAATTAAACACAGGAGAAGAGAAAAACCATTCTGGATGGAATTGAAACACACACCTAAAACAAACACACAGGGGGAAAACCTGCTGGAGTATGAAGATCCGGGCATGGCCGCGCCGGCAGTAAACAGCGCAGATCATGTAAACACTTTGGATGAATTGCAAAGAAGAACGAATTGGTGGGCAAATTTGCAGAGTATTATGAGTCTGCATTTCTCGAAACAAAGTTGGTATTGTGCAAACATGCTCGCGGTCATGTTCAAACTCTGATTGCGGATGGCTAGCAGAATATTTGGTAGAATGCTATGTGTAAATTCCATTTTTCCAGACTTGAGATTGTCATCTGGACTGACGTTAAAATGGAACGCTGATTACAGACAATGTCACTGAAATGTTCAATTGAAATTTTCATCAAATAAATGTGGACTTCCTCTAAGAATTGTATGCTCTTAAGCGGTTTCTAATCATCTCCCAAAAAGTTACAACCTGAATTCCCACCTCAACCAAAACTATCATCCCTTTAACAAGTATGTCATAAAGGACTTAAAGTTGCTATGTATACGTTAAAGCCAATTAATGGAAAACTTATTTGGCGATTATAATTTATCTTTACCTCATCAAATCTTATTATTTTTTTATTTCAATTCAATTCAATTAATGTTTCACTTCCTTTGATAACAGAGAAAAAGGTAAACAGAACATTGTGAAATGAAAAGACTACAATAATTGAGGACCTTACAGTAATTATACATTGTAGAAACAGAAGTGATCGAAGTGAAGTACATGTATAACCTTGCTTAAGGTGTGAAAAATGGAGGGACCCACTAAAAGACAGGGCTTGTAGAATGTGGGCCCCTCTGGAAAAGAACATCGATGGAAAGATAAATTGAAACATCGTACATACAAAAAAAAAAGTAGAGGAAGAAGTTTGGAAGCCCACTGAAAGTTAGTTTAACAGAAAAATACACTTTCATAGACGCGAACAAACATGAAACAATACTAGACAACAAAACATCTACTGAAAAAAAAAAAGAGTTGTACGGGACAAAACGGAATGGACAATACTAACAAAAAGAAGACAAAATAGCAAACAAAACGCACAACGGAGACAGCGATCTTCGGCAGAAGCCTGCCAAGAGAAACAGGAGGGTTGGGGGGGGGGGGGGAAATGAAATATTTTAACGCCTGAAAAAAAGACAAGGAAATAGAGGGACGTATGAACAGGAGTAACATACGGAAATTCAACTCCTAGACGCTTTGGGCAATAGCATAGATGACAGCAAACATCCAGAAAAAAAAAATACAATTAATTCTTCGAAGAGGAGACAACGTGAGTAGGTCAGTATGTAAGAAAAAAGGCAAAATGGCTAGTTCAGTACGTAACTGTAGAATCATACGTTTGCAATAAAAAGGACTTCAGTCTCCTTTTGAGAGAATATATTGCTGGGGCGTTTTTTATGTCATGATTCAAAGAATTCCAATAATTTCGGGCCTACATAAATAAGTGTGTTTTTAGCAAAATTCGTTCGTAAAAGAGGTAAATGAAATTCATTGGAACGCCTGGTGGGATATTCATGAAATGATTGATTTTTGAGGAATATAGAATCAAAAATAGACGGAAGCAAATTATTGCTATACTTGTACATAAATTGCCCTAGATTAAAAAACAACAACAACAACAACAACAACAAATCCGTAGTAATTTTCAAGAGCTTGTTAGAGGCAAACAACATATTTGTATGAGAATGTACAGGGGAATAGCAAATAACTCGGAGAGCTTTCTTTTGCAAAAGGGACACTGTTTCTAATAAATTCTGATGCGTGTTGCCCCAAACTAAAACTCCGTAATTAAGATGAGGTAATATTCACGACGAATAAAACATAAGTAATGATTTTTGTGGAATATGAAATTTCAATCTATTTATAACGCCTATATTACGCGAAACATTATGTTACAGACATTATCGACATGTGATTTCCAGGGAAGTTTGTCATCTACAATGACACCCAAGAATTTGATATATGATACTCTTTTGTAGATGAGAATCATCTAATACTATATTTGTGGGTTTTTTTTTTTTAATAAACTATCAACAGTATTACTAAAAAGCATGTATTTCGTTTTTTGAGCATTAAATGATAGCTTATTAGCTCTGACCCAGTCTGTCACTTTTTTTTTCAATTCAATATTGATTTTGTGAACGAGAAAATCAATGTCATTATGGGCAAAAACTACATTGTTGTCATCTGCAAAAAGAATAAAAGAGAGGTCATCAGATACGCGACAAAAATCATTTATATAAATAATGAACAATAACGGCCCTAAAAGACTTCCCTGTGGGACGCCACATTTAATTTCTCTGATAACTGAACCATTGTTTTTAATTGTAACAAATTCATTTCTATCAACTTAATAACTCTTGAACCACTCCAAGGCCTTCCCACGTATTCCAACTCTATCAACAAAATGCATAACAACATGCGTAGTACTATGTTTCTCCCGAAAACCAACCTGAGAATTTGTAAAAACTTCATGTACCTACAAAACAATTTATCATTCTCTTGTAAATGAGTTTTTTTTAAACCTTAGACGAGGATAATAATGAAATTGGGCGATCATTACTGACTACAAGTTTATTGCTTTTCTCAAATATTGGGACTACTTTAGCTAATTTCATTTTATCGGGAAACACACCGTTAAAAATTGACAAATTGAATATATGAGCAAGTGGATCAGCAACCGAGAAAATAACACCCTTAAGTATAAAATTATCTATGTCATCATAACCAGAACTTCGTTGTTTTCAAAAAAGGAAACTATATCAAAAACTTCAGATCTATTAGTTTGTGTAAAAAATATGGAATCAAAGTTACGCTGACCTAAAAGTTCAGTAAAATGAGTTTCTGTTGCAGGAATATTTTGCGCACAATTTTCACCTATTTTTGAAAAATAAGAATCAAAAATATTTGCAATATGAAGAGGATCATTAATCAATTCACCATTCAAATTAATTTTGTCAATGTCAGAGTTTTTACTCGGAATATTCATGGCTTGTTTTAAAACTTTCAAAGTATTTTTCATATCAAACTTATATCTCGATAATTTCTAGAAATAATATCTTTTCTTTTCAGAATGTAAAATCATTGTCAAAGTATTTTTGTATGACGTATATCTATTCTTCTATCGCACAATTTTTTTTTCCAATTTATACCTATAATACAAACGATTTTTCCTATTTATTGAACATTAATTATTCCCGCTGTTTCGTGTAGTATCGTTATTTCTTGTCAGGATATAAAAATTTAACACCCTGTAATTGTCTTAACAAATAGCCAAACCTACTGAAATCTGAGGAGCACTTTAATTCACTTTATTTCTTAAAGTAAACTTGAATAAGGAGTGAAGTAAAACTTTGAAACACCAAAATTATATCCCATCGTCCCTGATTTTCTTTTTTTTTTTTTTTGGTGGTATAATGGGCAGCACCATAGCTTCGCGAAGCGTTATAACAAAAATAAAACAACTCAACAGAGATTGCAGATATCTATCTTTGGGAGGAAGAGGAAGGAAAAACAAGAAAACAGCCCTTCGTCACATTTATGTCTTGTTTGTCCCGTTTAAAAGAAAAAATAACCTAACATAATAACAAGAAAAATTGCTTACAAGAAAAGGCTGTAGTAAAGCAAAGTAAAGTAAAGTAAAGCATTGCGATATATATGTATGTATATATATATATATATATAGAGAGAGAGAGAGAGAGAGAGAGAGAGTCTTGTCGATTCCATTTAAACAGAAAAAAAAAGTTTCATGGAAATGCAACAAATCAAGTAATGATATGAACACTTCAATGACAGTAAGTGTTGCACATTTTTTTAACATCTTCTAATGTATCTCTTAGTCAGGCAAAATCGGGAATATCAAGAAGGAGAATGTTTCTGGCCTATTGCATTTCCTCCGATATACATGCATAGTGTATAATTAATTATGATATTATTATAAGGAAGTAGTCTGCACAAAAAATCACGCGTGGATCAAACCCACTATTTCGGCTCAATTGTTACATTTTGGTGTCGCTGACTCTTCCGCCTGTGTATTAAACAAATTAAAGACTGCAGAACATGATTATTGCAACTCATCTATTCAGTGGCGTGTGCTTTTGAATTGGAAAGCATGTTCACATCACAGCTGGATATAAAGCCGGAATTATTGTCCACTGAGTGGGGGATATTACATGGTAAAATTCCTGTCTCTCTTTAAAAAAAAAAAAAAATATATATATATATATATATATATATATATATATGTATATATATATATATATATATGATAAAGAAATAAAATAAAATCTTGTCAGTGTAATATATTGATAACCAAAAAAAAAAAAAAAAAGAATCAAGAGACATTCTTCTTTTTTTAATATATGTTTGCATCTACGCTTTTCCTTGTTCATTGCGGATATTAAAGACAGCTTGCCTTGTCCTCCGTGCTTTGAATGCTGTTTTTCACCATCCGCTACCTGTCAAAAATTTTCTGTTAACATACGTTAGCATGTTTTAAGGTAATAATTATATTGATCTCAAGAAAGTTTTTATTAACCACGTTTTATTTAACATTAATCATAGAAACTACAACCGATTGCATCAGCACTCGTAAGCTCAAGAATATTTTCCGCCACTTACTAAAATTATTTGATTTTAGAATGATTAATTTATTGGTTTAACAGTCCTTAAAAATATATTTTTAAGCCGTGTAACATACGTTATCGCGGTTTGCGTTTGTTTTTTATTTCCAGAAAAGCAAGTGCATTGGGCCTCTTGTTATACGACATTCAATAAACATATTGTAACGTATAAGGGACATAATTTTAACAACAGTTACCAATTTATACATTCTTTCCAGGAGTTAACATGGTTAAGGTTGCAGTTATGACAACTATTTCATGAAAAAATTGAGAAATGGGAACATAGCATATAAAAATATATAGCTCTTAACCGTGTTATAAAGACTCTCTCTCTCTTCCCCCCCCCCCCTTTTTTTCTCGACATAATAGCGACTTAGCGTCGGGATTTGACCAGAATGTTTGTTCAGGGTTTGTTAGGTTTCTGTGTCTTAGTTTGTGTAATGAAGTTTTCCCATTCCGTTTTTTTTTTATATTATTATTACACATCAATCAAAGTCAATTATTTTGTATATGTTAGGAGGGAATGCACCCAACAAGCGTTGCCTTTTTCGCTTTTTAGACTTTCCAGCATTTTCATACAAGATGTCATATGCTAAGAATGTTTGCAAACTAAAAAAAAAAAAATCATTTACTCTACACTGAATTTCCGTACACTACTTTTTTTTTTTAGATGGAAACAATAATACATAAAATCATCTAAAGATTCAAGGCGTTTTTCTTTATTATCAAGTTATAATGAACAAATGCCACTCCAATTTCATATGGCCTCTGTCGAATATAATACCATAGTATACATGCGTTGCGCTCATGATGTATTAGTTTCATCTAAATAGTTTCATCAAGGCATGATTAATTTTCATTACAATGACAACTCACTTGTTTATATATAATATGCATTTCTGAAATACATGTTACGACTGAGTATCAAAACTGGTCAATAATGTGAAATGTTGCCAAATGGAGCAAACGTATTACGCCACACAGTGCAATCCCCATTTGTATCGTCTTTTCAGGAAGGGCATGTGCTTGAAAAGAATGCATTGTGAGATTATTATTAGATTCTCTGCTAGGCTTCATCCAACAATTGAAAACTGCAATAGTATCAGCAGGTTAGAATCAAACGTAAATCTTGCCCAAACAATCATCTAATGTTTCGGAAATAAGAGTTTTTGAAAGCGCTCACATTCCAGCATTGCTTATTTCAGTGGCCTTTTTTTTATTCTTCATCAAAACAATGTATTATCAAAAGCAGAATTGTTGCGACTTTTCACTTTTGATCTGTCCCCATACTCAGCTGTTTTGCACATTCCAGGAATACCCAGTCATAGGAAGTGATAATCGTTTTAAAGATAATCAACCAGGCTTTCTTACATGATGTCATTTTTTATTTACTGAAGTTAATGTCGATTTAAGAAAAATATGTTACACCAAACATTGTAGTTGAATAACTTATTTTAAAGGAATTATATATTCATTGGTGGAATGAGGATTGAGCTGGTAACTTTTAGCGAGATGCTAAGTAAGAAACCATTTATGAAATGTTCCAGACTATACCATTCTATGGGAAATTCAATGGTTATTTGATGAAAATCATTTTTGAAATGGCTGTGATATCCAAAAACAAAGTAAAACAAAGGGCTCTGATAAAGATTGGGTTCCAACTTTTTTTGTTAGGATTGTTTTGTTTTGGATAATTATCTAAGCCATTTTAAAGCTAATCTCCATAAGATAAACGTTGAATTCCTCTTGGAATTACATGCTCTTTCATACTTCATACGAGGTTTCTCATTATCTTTAAAAAAAAAATGTTAGAAACCTGTAGCCAGGTCTCGACAAAAACTGTATCATCCCTTTAAGGGGTTTAGAGCGAATTCGTCTTGATTACAATCTTCATCTTGTTTAAAAACGGGACTATAAAGGCAATTTGGAAGGCAAATTTGGAAGGCGACGTCATGTTTGTATGGGTTCAATGTCACTGTTTCAGGAAATAATTATGTCGTTCTGACCATGAATTTCCTTTTTCACTTTGTGAGATCGTGAAGAAAGACGTACCCTTTGATGTTGTTGATGTGGATTGGTTTTAGTCAATTCCAAAAGTCACTATTGTATAGAATCGAATGCCATTTTATTTAACGTACGATCACAGGGGAAGGACATAACAACAACACGTTACCACAAAATCTTTCAAGTTAATGTTTTACCACCAAGTCAGTGGAATTAATATCGAATGTTAAACAAATGACAATACATGCATGGCGTTGTTGGCTGAATGAATGAGTTTACCAATCAATTTTCAGCAATTTTCTGATAAAATTTGATGTTTTAACACAGAAATAACGTGTTTTTTTACCTTTTAATACTCTTGGCAGTGTAAAGCGTTAAGACCAGCTTTTTCATAGAATTATATGGATGGAAAGTTTATAATCAGTTGAATTTAAATTGAGTTTATATACATTCAACACTAATGTATGTATAACTGTATGCATAAATGTGAACTATGATGAGAACTTCAGTCGAAGGTTTGGTTCTGGTACACAAAAGATGAAAAGAAAAAAAAATAATGTAGTATCAAAGTCCAACAACTTTTCATCGTTGCACCAAATTTTCAACGCATCACGCAACTTTTTAAGGATTTTGTCCGGAACCCTGAGGAACATACGTGATGCGTCGAAAATCTGGTGCAACAATATAAAGTTCTTGGACGGTAATAATGCACTAATCTCTCTCTCTCTCTCTCTCTCTCTCTCTCTCTTTCATATGGATATATATATATATATATATATATATATATATATATATGTGTGTGTATTGAGAATTCACGTATTGGCTCCACGAAGAATAAACTGGTAATGCTTTTTTTGTCAATAAAGAATGACTTTATTCGACTCAAATTTTCAGCGGCCTCCACCTTCTTCAGGAGTCATTGTCAAGATGCATTACCAGTTTATTTCATCATTTATATATATATATATATATATATATATATACATATATGTATATATATATATACATATATATATGTATTATGTATATATATATATATATATATATATATATATATATATATATATCATATACTTTATATATATATATATATATATGCCTGCATTTGTGTGTTTGTGTGTGTGTGTAGAGAGAGAGAGAGAGTTTTGTATGAATCAATAAATCAATTATATGCACGTGGCTGCAAGATACATGACAAAAATGCAAAAAACATGATAGCTGAATACATGACAAACACAAAAGAGATAATGACCCTTTTATATAAAAAACAACAACAAATGAAACACAATAACTGCGTTATTGATCTGATACAATCTAAACTAAATCTACATGAAAGTATTAAACTTATTTCAGCATCTGAAATGCGTGGGGTGAAATGGCAGTCAGTATTAATCCTTCCATACGTATAGGGGTAAATCCCAGTACGACTGCAAAAAACAAAAAACAAATATTTACATTAATTTGATAATACTATCAGCTTACCAGACGATAAGGTTTCGAGCCCAAATTTCTCCGTTCAAATGATAGATGAACACCTGATTCAACAACGAGGACTCTGCTTTCGTAAGTTGCTCGCTATATACCAGTGGTTTACAGGGCGCAAAAAGCCTCAGTATGTATTTCTGTTAGCAATGCGGCTTGGGAGTGCACAAAATGGAACATCCTGCTTCACGATCCCAAGTACACAGTGAAGGATAAGCCCAACAAATTCCCCAGTTGAAATCAGCCTACAGTACCGTTACCTCTGCTCCTCCATTTCCACCACCCCCCCCCCCACACACACACACTCATACACCCACAATTGTGTTAAAATACTCGTACACACCCAATTCTGTTGGCGCAGTTATCCATGGCGGACGTCGGGAAGGTTTCGATTGAGGTATTATAGTATCTCATCGCATGATTGAAAATATGCTGGGATATTGTGATGTGAAACCACAATGGCAGCAATCAAGAGAACAATTCCAAATCACGTTTATGAGATTCGAAGTTATGCAAATACACACAAAAAAAAACCAACACACACACAATACACATTCACATGATTCTCAGAGATACAGGTTAGATGAAGTGATACCAACATCACCTTGCATGTCTCCCGTCGGATCATTGCCATCATTATTACTATAAACTATTGATTATCACTCATAAAATTTGTTCTGAAACAAAACAAGGAAAAAGAAACTTGCATATCTCACAACAAACAAATCTTGTGTATCTCATTAACATAGAAAGGTTAACATTTCGATAAGGTCTTAAGTTAGGCATGTATTTGCTGCTTCACCAACGAAAATATGTGACATTCATGACATTTTTATGCACAAATCAATAAGAGATATGGTTTGCAATGACGTCTTCAGTTGTTCTCACATTCAAGGTAACCAACAATGTCACTTTCATTGTTTTATGAAAATTTTTAAAATGTGAGCTAAAAAAAAAGAGCTTAACTTGTTTCACGTTCATTTGATATATTCATGATTAAAGTCGCTAAAATACACAGAAATAGATAAGACAATGTATTTTTTTCCAATCATCTTAACTTCAAGAATATTCCTTGTTTTGTAACAAGTGCGGTATCACTAGAAAGATTTTATGTACTCTAACTGATGATGGACTTATCTTAAATGCTTGATAATGGTGCTTAACCAATTTTACAGTGAATCGCTTCACTTGTCCAACTAAAAATGTTTTTATGTCCTATTCTGCTGAACCTCGACTTGTGCATAATGTTGCCATTGTACTTCATGAAAGGATGACACATTCTCTTGTGTACTTTCTCAGATAAAAACTACCAATAAAACTATGAATGACGCTCAGTAACAGAGAATAAGTTCGTCATCTAATTTTTCCACAGGAGTACTCAGATTCTTTCAAGAAGACTGCAATACAGATGAAATTGATTACTTGAAATCAACAGCTTCTAATGCATTTTGTTCCAGTTTGATTTAGACAGTCTGAAGCATGCAGAAAAAAAAATAACAACATGCGATTCTATTTCCTCTTTCTTTTCATGCGTTTTTTTCCCCTCTTTTTCACATGACCCGAATCCAGCCAATCCAAAAGAACCACACCCATGCCCCTATTTCTAGTATTCATCAACAGAGCTGAGTGGGAGTTAGCGCACGCATTGACACGTTCAAAGTTCAGCAGCATTTTATAATTGCCATAGTCTAGTACGTTTCGGTAGGTTGGTTTTGGGAGGGGTTTGTGCTTGTATTCATGCTAACAAAAGATGCCAAATCAAAGGGTATTTACTGTCTCATATCGCATAGCATAATTCAGTCGTATCGTCTCTCCCCGTTCATTCATTTTTTTTTTTTTTTATCGACGGGTCACATAGTAAGGAGGATAAAATGGGTGACCGAATTTGTGTATAAGCAATTCAACTTGGTTTGATATAATTTTGTTTAAAACAAAACTTCTCTCAGCTTTACCTGGCTAGTTCCTCCAATAGTCATATAATTCTATCCCTTACAAACAAATAAATAATGCCCAATTATATGATATATGTAATATGCCTATTAGGGCCTACACTTAGGAACACTTTACCGTCATGACAGCTATTTTGTGATGAATTTCCCATGTGCATTACAGTCATATACACGATGTTTGGTCTTGTGGAGTTATGCCAATCTCTCAAATCCATGCACCCACGAAATGTCTTAAAGGTTGCGTGACTTTTCCAAAGCAAATATACAGTATATTTGATGACAGGTTAGAGCATTCGGGTGATGCTCTTTTTTCCCGGAGGTTCATCAATCCCAAATGAAATAAAGTTCGTTATTCCAAAAGTTCTTTAATCCCAAATGAGGTTTGTTATTCCAAAAACTGATTATTCCAAAGGTTCGTAATTCCGAAAGCAAAACTTCGCTCAGTTTTACCTGGCTATTTCATTCCAATTGTCATAATTCCATCCTTTACAAACAAACAATGTCCCGTATCCATCTTCTTTATAAACTTTATCATCATCACAGCTATTCTGTAATCAATTTCGCATGTGCATTTCCTGTACACCATGTTTGGTATCGTGGAGTAAAGTCAATTTCTCGAATCCTTGCACACATACAATGAGTTAAAGTGTGGGTGACTTTTCAAATTAAAGCAACGAACAGGTTAGAGCATTCGGATGCTCTTTTTCCCGGAGGTTCATCAATTCCAAATGAAATAAGGTTCGCTATTCCAAAGGTTCTTTAATTCCAAAATGAAATGAGGTTTGTTATTCCAAAAATTGATTATTCCAGTTGTTCGTTATTCAAAAAACTGATTATTCCAAAGGTTCAATATTCCAAAATTTGATTATTCCAAAGGTCTGTTGTTCCGAAACACAAATATCTTAAACCTAGACGTGCGTCACTCCAAAAACGAAATAGGGCTCATTAATCCGAATATTTTGGTGTTAATCAAAAGATTATTTGTGAATGCGGAAAATAGGGTTCGTTATTCCGTGGGCCCGTTAGTTCGAAAATGAAATAAGGTTCGTTTTCCCAAAGGTTTGTTTACTCGAAAATGAAATAAGGTTCGTTTTTTTTTTTCTTCAAGGTGAGTTCACCCAAAGATAGAAAAAAAAGATCGGTTGATATGAAAATGTCAGAAATAAAAAAGTGCGTACTAATGAACCTTCGGAATAATGGCCCTCGAAGTAACGAATTGTAACCGAGCATCATTGAGATATCAGTATCATAATGCATGGCTGCATTTCAAACTTGGAGTTATTTGACTGTAAATTGTTGTTCATCAAAGATTCAATGTCCTTCTCCTTCGTTTCACATTACTGATGAAGTTTAGTGATCTGGAACACCGACCTCAATGATTTCAAATCATTAAACCAACTTACAGTGGTCTTGGACCTGCCGAGTGGAGGTTATAGCAAGAACAAGACATCTGAAAGCTAAAACTCAGTGCCCTTTGACCTTGACCTGTCACCTTTCACCCCATTACATTATTATTTGAAATCTGAAATATCATAGTTTGAAAATAACATTGTCATAATCAAACTGCAGTGATAGACAAGGATGACATGATGGGGATGGTATATTTGTGGTTGTGGTCCCAATAATAGCTAGGTCACATATTTCATTCTCAGCCATTTCAAAACTGAGTTTCCTCAATTTTAATAAAATTTGTGCTCTTTCATATTTCATATGTAGTTTATATCACACACAAAAAAATCGATGCCCATCTCAACCAAAACAATACCATCACTTTAATTTGTATCGTCCATACACACACGCACACACACACACACACACAAAAAAAAAACCTTGCCTAACTCTAGTCTTCCCACCAATTGTTATTACTATGGGATATTCAGTTAAGTAGTTAGGTCTTGAAAATAAATATCATCATGCCATGGGACTTCAACAAAAACAAAAACAAACAACAACAACAAAACGGCCTATCATATCGGCGATTCATAACTTTCTTTATTTTATTTCGGTAATTCCGTCAGTGGCAACAAGCACCGTCATTCTCAGAGGCCCTACACATACAATGTCATGACAAAATACACATAGACCCTATATACTATTTTTATTGCGGTATATGACATGTATGATAATGTAAACGTATATGACAAAAAATATATACATACACGGTAAAGCTACGATACACTTATCAACATTGGAAGCTCATTGGTTACTGATCGATTGCAAACCACTTGCAAAACGCTCTATACCGAAATGCAGTCATATCTGTCTATAGAGACCGACGTCTATATCGGCCACCTGCCGTATGCGACCACTAAACCCTATCCCCCCCCCCCCCCCAAGAGAAGACCATGTTAAAGTTATTGTTTACCATTTGGAGCAATGACTAAATGATATTTGTGTTATCACATTTGATACATATCTTTAGATCAGTTATAACATAAAACATTCTACCATTAACCATTTCGCAATAAACCCTAGAATATAAGGAGATGTCACATGTTTTTTCTCAATAAGCCATAGTGTCATTTGTAGACTGTTTATTCTAGAAACAATTTTATTATAACTATTGTTCACATGTGCTATTTTAAAGCACTAAAGCTGGGTTTTTGTACGAAATGATGATGATTACTTAAACGACCCTGTCTATAGCTTGTCTACAACAGCCACTTTATTCGACTCCCTTGGGTTGCCGCTATAGACAGGTTTTGGTATGAAGATGGACCTGGGGCCCGTTTCATAAAACTTGTCATCAGTGACCACTGCCACATTTCTATGGCAAATTTGCTCTCAGCCAATCAGATGCAAGGATTTCAGTAGCTTGTCACATCTATGACAACTTGTCACTGATGACAAGTTTTATGAAACGGGCCCCACGACAGTGACCACTTATAAAAATATTGGCAATGGTATTGGCAACGGCCGGGCGGGTTTCTGGCCAACCACACAAGATTGGTCGGACATTGGTTGTTGATTTTCACATGACTCTCAGCACTGACGGCTATGTTAGATTATCATATGTTTTCCGTATGCTGTTAATGGGGTGTCAATTCAGCATGGTTCTGCTGTTTTTGCCAAGATTTCCATATCTTGGATTTAACGTGAGCTATACTATCTCAGGTCATTTTTTAATCAGAGCAGATAGAGGAGACAATGTGAGCACTTGGTGAGGCCATGGGCAGGATTGGGTTCACTTCGGGAGCGCTATTATGGGGCCCGACAGTACTGACTGAATCTGTGCACCTATCACAGTTTTTCTTTGTCGAGTTATGCCCCTTGTATATCCAGCAAGGTTGGATATCTGCAGATTGGCATGAGGGTAATTCACATGCATTCCGGTAAATAACAAGCAACTCGGTTGAATGTGTGGGGGAGAAAGAATGAAAGAGAGGAACAAAGAAAGAAAAGAAGGGAGTGCAAAACAGGAGCCACCCTTCGGGCAGACCGCATACCAGTAACTCCTCCAAGGCAACAGGTGAACCGGCATTCAACAGCTTATAATACCCACTCACCTGCAACTAAAAAAAAAAAAAAAATCAACCCAAAAACCTGCCTTGGCACAGTTCCCTTTTCTGTATGTATCTGCCATTGATACAGGAAATAGTAGTTTTGGTCATGGACGTTTATACTGTTCGGTATTGTGGACCCCCCCCCCCCCCTTAGGCTTCCTATAACTTGTATGTCTGAGTTTCTGTTAGCGAATTTATGTAACTATGTTATTTTTGTTTGCATTATGATGAGGCATGCTTTGCCCTTCAACACGTGATATTAGCATTAATTGTGTATGTGAGAGTGGATGCTCGTAACCAGGACTTGGGAGGGGGTGTCAAAATTCGAAAAAGGGGAGCTTCCAGAGGATGTTAAGTGATCGAGCGGGACAGGGTCTAGGAGGGGCAAGGACCCAGGCAGGATTTTTCTTTCTTGGGGGAGAAGGTAAGTATAATAATTATGTTCAGTACGTCTTTGGAAAATCAACAAGGAGCTTGTAAACGTATGATGGAACGTTGGATATTTTTTTTTTTTGAAATTGGAAAAGAGAAACCCAAAGCAAATTTGATTTTTCCATATTTACCGACACCATGAAGGGGGCGGGAGTAGAAGAAAGGGGTAATACTTCTCAAAAAATAAGGAACATTTGTATTTTCACATTTTGGAGGAAAGGGATAGGAACCCATTACTTCCCAAAATACGGAGCAATTGCATTTGCATTGAAATTCAGTGATGGTGCGCAAATTTTGGGTGGAATATTTGAAAAGTTATCAATCAAAAAGAGAGAAAAAAAAAAGAGACTGTGGTCATTGATCGAAAATGCAAAGAAACAAACAGCTACAACAAAATCCAAAATGTTTGATTTTTTTTTTTCATTTGCTGATCAAATTATTTGAAAATCTTAGGTCCCGGCAAACCGGCAGGGAGGGTGTGTGAGGAACTATTCTCCCACTAGAGGGGGCTTTTGCATTTTCAGCTTTGAAAATGAGCGGTCTGGTGCATGCTATTCGGATGGAATATTTGAAACTAATTCATTCAGAAAAGAAAGACGATGAGTTCGTTATTCATATCATCTGAAAATTATTAGAAATTTAGTTATTAGGAAATATGGCTGAGGGGCTGTTCAAAATTAATCTGCGTGCGCATGCGGCACGCATGCATGCGACCATGTGGAGATGTACATGTTTTGAACGTTGGAATTATTACTGTCCAAGCGGACTCTGCTCGTCAGCGGTGGGTACAGTAAGTCAGAAGGCTTGCATTCGTTCGTGTTCGTTCAGCGACTTGCTCCTAAACTAATCTTCTTTTAATTGTGTCGTATTGAAGTGGTCCTATCATGCATCAAGCTTTTGTTCCGACTACAGTAGATGTGGCATACAATGTACGTGTATATCACGATAAGTTCAGTGTAGCCACATAGGTCGCGGACGTGGAGGAGGTGGGGGAGGGGGAAGGGACAAACTTCCACATCATTTTGTCTTTAAAAAAACCCAAGCAATCTCATTACCTTGGTAAAACAAAAATATTGTGGATTCTGCTCCAGATTCTGGAAGTGGGGGGTGAACAGTTTCGATTGTAATGGTGTTTTAGGTTTCCAACTTTTTTTAAGATTTTTTTTTTTTTGAGATAATGACAAAATATAATAACAAGGATTCAAAGTTTATTTGATGAAAGTTGGTTTTGAAGTGGCTGAGACATCCATGACAAAGCAATTCCGATAAAAGGTGGGACCCACGATTTCATGCTAGGATTGCTTTATTTTACTTTGTTTTTTATATCACAGCCATTTTAAAACCGACTTTCATCAAATAAACTTTAAATTGATCTTAGTATTGCATGCATTTTAACATTTCATAAAGTGGTTTCTAAGTATCTCGCAAAAAGTTTAGAACTGATTCTAATCTCTACCAATACTATAGTATCCCTTTAAAGCAGTCATTATCCAAAATTCCCCACCACCACCCATGAAAACCGTTCCACAGTCCCTATACTGACAAACAAAGCAGGCACGTATCAGTGCACAAGTGCACACAAGATTACATATAATTGTACATTCTATGTGTCTGCATGTTGAAGGAAGCGCTAACAAATTGTGTCCGTCAGTTTTTGACAGTCACTGTCTTTTTGAACAAGTTCTTCCAGTAGCTAGTCGGGATATACTATAGTAGTCTAAATTGAAATGAATTATCCACTAGCTTAAATACGAAGCACACGAAATCATAAGCAATCTTTATTAGACAATGAAAAACAAATTGTGAAGTAGGTTGTCTACTTTGATCATGAAACATTGTACGGTTACTGAGCATTTTTTTTTTCTTTTTCAGTACATATGTAATTTGATGAAGTTGTTAGTTGTTGAATAGTATCTTGATGATAATGTTTGAGGGATGTACATAATTATCTATGGTTTACGGCAATGAATTTTGTGCCAAATGAAATAAAAGAGTAGCAATTACTCAATACGTAGTGTTACCTGCAATTTTCAAACCATCAAATAATGACGTTGTCGAAACATGGAATACTATTGCTCATTATCATAATCCTTTTCTGTAATAAACAAAACTGATCTCTATACGAATTTTAGACAGCTCCACACGTTTCCAGTCCACAAAGAACAAATAATGCGCTCGAATAAAACGCATGATATTCCATTACAATATTGTCCATGATTATCCTAACAGTGGACATTTACTTTGTTCTTTACTAGCGATACTTCATCCTCGTGTGCTTCCCTATGACACACACGTTACATCTATGAAAGTAGGGTTATTAACAGCATAACGCTTTCGTGGATGGCATGTTCCGAATGTCCATTTATTTCAAGCAGTTATGATATCTCCTATGTATTAACAGCATAATACACATTCAAGGAGAGTTGATTGTTCATCACAACTAATTATAGCTGTGACATCATTTCACAAATGGTGTACTACATGTATTTTGGGAGATGTCGCAGTGTCAAACATGCCAAGATTTGGAGACAGATACAAGGAGAGTTTGATCACAAAATGACTATAAGCATTTTAAAGCATTTTAAAGGGATGGTATAGTTTTAGTTGAATTGAGGACTCAGCTTTTTGATGAGAATTGGTTTATAGCATAACTCCATCATCAAGCTGAGATATCCAAAAACAAAGTAAGGCTAAGCGAACGCTTTTTTAAACATCTCAGCCATTTCAAAACCAATTTTAACGGAATAAACTTTAAAAATATCGTAGAATAATATGCTCTTTCATATTTCATAACAAGGTTTCTCATTATTAAAAAACGAAAACCCAAATCATCATCAAAACACGTTAGAAATATGAAGCCTCATCTCAACCGAAACTGGAATCTCACAGCAGCTGCGATGTTACTAATTCTATTTGCACAGATGGAGACAAATTAAAAAAAAAAAAAAAAAAACTCCTATCCGATATCTCACTTCAATTGTTGCATGAAAAGAAATGTTCTTGAAAAGTTATGACTGAAAATATCGTATATTTCTTTTTGTCTTCTGCAAGTTTGATCACAGATATATTGAATTGACAAGAATAGACTATACTCATGTCGCGATCAAACTCTCTCTCTCTCTCTCTCTCTCTCTCTCTCTATGTGACCGTGCACCTCAAAACGAACATAAAGTCGTACACACTGATTTTGCGCGAGGAATGAAAATAAGTGAAATTGGTCAACCTAGCCGAACTTGACTTTTTCATATTTTCTAAAAGAGCGGGTCTTCTTTTACATTATGCTAAAATTTGGTACCATAAAACGGGCAGGAAAGTGTGGTTTTTTTTAGTAGTTTATCTCGAACAGTTTTGGTAGAATAATGTGATTATTTGTGTCTTTAGAATCCCTTTTTCATTTCTGAAAAACCTTGTCCACGCTCTTCACTTTCAACTCTAATAACTGTTGAAAGGATAGTGCTACTACTTTAAAAGTTGGCATTAATTATGGACAGACTGTGTTAATGAGGCATGCTTAATTTCAATTTAATCTGATAATCCCTTCATTGTTGTTACTCTGGTGGTTGACTTCCTGTTTTTCGTCCCATTCATCGCAGAGCCAGCACGGTTTGGTAAAGATTAAGCGCTTGAATAGACACTGTACTTCAAAGCCTCTTTTCTCAGTTCACACTTTTCCTGAGTCTGTGCTTTCCGTCCAATATATATATAGGTTAGGAGAGTCCATTTGATGTGAGCTATACATCATTATAAAGCTTAAAGTCTGCTCTTTCAGAATATGGTCTTAACTAAAAATTCATGTCTGGCGACTTTTTGTTTGTTTTGAGGTGCAGGGTCACATATATATATATATATATATATATATATATATATATGTATATATATACATACATATACTGTATATGTATATATAAATTAACATGTACGTTTTCCGTTATCACCTTCTTTTCATCAGTACTTACATTGAATATTGTCTTTCCTGTTAATCATGGTGTTCATCAATAGAGTATAATTATTTACCAGTTTCACCGCAATCTTCAACTCAAAGTATATTCACAAAACCGAATTTAATGCGACATTCTGGGTCATATTGATATCTAAAAGGGAGAAATAGCGAGATATTGACATTTTACAGTATACAGGTGAATTATATACACGTACATGTGTCTCACATAGACTTACTTTGGTACCAACCGCACCACTTAACGTACTCACAAAGTTTCAAAGTGTATGTACACTGTAATAACAAGAAGAATTCTGCTTTACGCCTTATATAGTAGTATATCTTAGTTGAATAAAATTTGGAAACATTTTGACATCAGAGTACACAAAGCGAAAAAGTATTAACAAAATGCATGGACTAAGTTCATTGCAAATAATATCTGTTTTGCACAGACCGTAATTAAGACAAAATATTCATTGTAACCTTCCATCTAACTCCGCATTTTTATTATTGATGCGTGCATGTATGTGTGCACTTGTGTGTGTGTGTGTGTGTGTGTGTATGCGGGTACCGGCGTATGTGTGTGTGTGTTTGTTTGTTTGATTGAATAATTGAATACATTATTACCTTAGATATCTGACAAATTAAAAGACTTTTCCGGCAAATAATATTCAATACTTGAAGCAATGTTTCATTATAAAAATTGCGGATATGCATTGCAAGGATTACACAGATCCAATGACTGAACCAAACAGTGTACACAGCCGCGTGTCGAAAAAAGTTCAAATACCAAAGTATCTTCAGTACGTATAAAATACCCAGCGTATATCCATGTAAAAAATAGTAAACATCTCATATTCTGATCAAGTTTAAGTAAAGCAGGTATAATGTACAGACACTTCACAACGATTTTCGTCTATATTACACAGGACGGGATGCATGTTCGTCCCTGCAATTGATTTAAATTCTATAATGAAAAAAAAAAATAATATGTGTCATCAGAAGACACGATCTTGTCCTGTCAACATGACCAATAGCAGAGCAACCAATATTCACATTCACCATGTTAAGACATCGAAATCAGAAATGTTCCAACGTGGGAGTGATCAGGGAGAATGAGATATAATTCATAAAACAGGAAGGTCTCTATAATCGGATTTCATTTCATGCAAGATTACTTTTCATTTTTTTTTTCTTTTTTTTCACTCATGGGAGACTCCTGCGGAATAACAATATAATATATATTAAAAAAAAACACGGAAGCTATGCGACAGGGTATGTGGATATGAAGGCAAATGCTTGTACATCCATCCAACATGGACCACTAGGAGTAGCAACGGGAAGGGGTGGGGGGAGAAGGCAAATATTAAATTAGCCCTGTTATTGTGTGTGGTACTATCAATTGTTTGAAGAGAATGGAACGATACCCTCCATATCAAGGACTTTGCACCACCTAGCAAATGAGTAGAGCAAAGCAGAAAAACACCAGTACAAATAAAAAAAAAAAAAATATCCAAACTAGACACTCGTCATAATATATTTTTTGCTTTCTTTCATGCCGCCTGTACAGGCAAACTAAAATGTACAAAATACAGAATTTACTCAGCTGTCTTGTGCGTCTGTATTGCGTAATTGAATTATTTCAAGAACTTTGCCTCGTTATGTGTCTCTAAGCCCACTTTGGTCCAAATTCCATTTTTATCCCTTTACACATTACATTTTCATCTCTTATTTATGAACTGAGGATTAAGTAAACCCAAATGATGATAAGAATGGACCATGGGGGATAAACGATCGCATAATTGTATCCTCTTTTTGTTTTGTTTTCTTTCTCTGTTTTGAAAGAAAATATATTTATTGAACAATAATTGTGAATACAAATCATGCATTTTGGAGACAAATGGCTGCATGGAGAGCCTCAGTAATATGTCATATCATTTCTTCCCGCAAGACTTTATACTTTCCCAGAGATTAAGCATAATGATACACCTGGGTGTTGGGGGGGGGGGGGAATTTCATGAAGCATTTTATCCGACAAAGTTGTCGGACAAATTTGCTCTCAGCTAATCAGATGCAAGGATCTCAGTAGCTTGTAACAGTTTGTCAGAAAAATATCCGACGAAAACGCTTAATGAAATGCCCCCAAATCTGTATTATCACGGACCCTAGCAAAGTGGAGCTTTAAAACACAACTCATTTCAATCCTCCTTATCCAAATGTACTCCTCCCTGTTTTTTCTTCTTTTTTTTTCATAACTTTCTGGACGTTTGACAGGTGTATACATTTGCGCGAGGTAGGCCTACTCAGTGGTAGATATTCCCATTTTAGCTGCTTTTAATGGTGTCTAATATGTGGCTGCCCAGCTCAAAACCCATAGAAATTAGCAGACTAGCATTCTCTGTCATGGACCAAAAGAAATATATCATTGGGGTTGATCGACTCATTTTTTTTTAAAGTTTGTTTTACCTGGGAGTGTATTCTTTTCTGTACCCCCTATCTAAATTTGGCAACTTTAAAAAGCTGAAATAGAGCTACAGCTGTATTAACACTGTTTCAAGTCCATTTTTTTTTTTCAGACAGGCGGTGTTACTGGCGGACTGAGAAGAAGAATACATTAGTCTTTTATTGGTACTTCTACACAGTACACCTAAGTGACCCCAATCTTTTTCTATGAAACATCCTAACTCTTCCACGGATCATAATGGTCCAATTTAAAAAAAGAAAATGAATTATTTCAAAGCTTGGGTCTTACTCTCCATGTCTTACTCTAAGTATGTAGAAAAGAAGAAGCTCGTTTTGGCTTCCTTTTGTGGGTTTTGAGCTAGGCGGTCACATACACAGGTATTATAGTACGGATGTTTGTACAAGGTTTCGGTGATTACTGGACTATTGTCTGGTGTACTCCTGTGCCGTCATCGATTCGATACGAGGCTCTCTCATCACCGGACACAACGGAGATTGGTGAGCTCGATTCGACGATGTCGTCGATGACCAGCCCTCCTCTCTGGACGTCGCAGAAGCTTTTCTCGAAGTTGGCGAAGGCCTTGTGGTAGCTGTCGACATTTATCAGCAGGCATTGGGCCAGTTGTTTGTCGCACTCGCAGAGCTCCCGGCCGCAACCGACGTTATCAGCTGTGAGATAAATGCGAAAATAATAATAATAATAATAATAATAATAATGATGATGATAATAATAATAGTAATAACAAAATAATAATAACAATAACTATAACAATAACAATAATAATAATAATAACAAAATAGTAATAACAATAACTTTAATAATAATAATGATAATAATAATAATAATAATCATAATCATAATCATAATCATAATAAAATAGCAATAATAATAATACTTAAAATAATAATACATATAATGATGATGATGATGATAATGAGTTTATAATAATGATAATAATTTGGATGGATGGCATCAAAAAGGGAAATTGCAACCTAGTTAATTAGTTACTAAGCTTCTTAGTTTGTTTACTAAATAGGAGGGACAAGGGAAAACCAGTCACATAAAAATATGCCAATTAATTTGTGATCTGTGAAAAAAAACCCCACACTGTTGTATCAATTTCGGAATAGATCATAACTGAAATCTGTAGGGTCTATTTTGTTTCCGTGTTGATGGTTAGGAAATCATTCCCTTTCCTCCCCCCCCCCCCCCTCTTTCCAACAGCTGGAATAATGAAGCACTAAAAGGACAATGAAGCGAATCATATTCATCATCATCTGAAAGAGAAATCGAACGAAGGTCAGCCTGATTAACACGAGACATACGACCTAACTGAAATGATTAGGATGATATCGCTCTTCTTCAGAAACCTTGTTAGACTGCAGAAATTCCTCATTCCGGAACTTTCTGTGTTTTATTTGTTCGATTTCAGAATCAGAAAGGTGAATCAACTTTTCAGGGGCCTATCAATATGAAGGTGCCAACTTTACAAAGAGGTTGCTTCGATGTATATACATGTTTGATGGTCTGTGGATTCGGAAGGGAGACTCACTGCAGGAGACAGCTTTTACGTTTCGCTTGCCACAGTCGCTCTTTGTGTAGCCGTAGTTCAGAAAATACACCCCGCAGTCTTCACTTTGAAGACGCCCGTAGCAGTTATCGTGTTCCATGCAGCATCTGCGAAAAACAGCACCAAAACGAACTTTTATACCGTTTGAAATAAGATGAACATAGAATTATTGCCTTTAGGTGCTCCAAAATGAATGTACGTGTTCCATGTTGTCATGTAACTACTGATCTTTGTTCGTTTGATGAATCATTGTTAAGTGCATACTGTTTGCATACATTCAAGATGAATGTTCTGTATGTGAAAATCATAGAAATCTAATAAAATTACTGAAAAAAAAAAAGTGTTTGGCGTTTGCTTAAGGATATAGTGTGTTCGGATAAATCTCACCCCTAAATTACAAAAGGGGTATACGTGCTCCATGAAATTTCTTGGCAGAGGGGGAACGCGGAAAATCGAATCTATATTCAGGAATTATTACACTCTCTTTGCACCACAGTTCCCTACCTGTTTCCCAATTTTGATGAAAGCAAAAACCACATAATATCCAAACGTTTCATTGTATTCACAATTTGTTGGAGATGAAATAAAACCACTTGAACTTCAACATAAGAGCTAGTAACCGTTAGCAGAGTTAATTCAAAATATTCTCAATAGTCATTCATCTCTTTCTCTATTCCTCGAGATTTACTTTCTTTTGTGTGTGTGTGTGTGTTTGTGTGTGTGTGTGTGTGTGTGTGTTCCCTAACATAACCCTTCCATAGCCAAAGTCTGGAGCACCATGCTATATAGCTATCAAGCTTTGAGACATTGACAACGAAAGGGGTAAGCTTTATGTAATGCATGCAGCAGACCCACCTGTCGATTCCATCAACCGGTTTTCCGCTGCCCCCAAACCCGCACCAGCAGCCGTAGCCGTTGTACATGAGACCGCTTCGTCCAGTGAAGCAGCTAATTAGCGTGTTCAACTCCCACAGTGATCTCCGTTCCCGGAAAGCGGCTGCCTGAACTAATGAACAAAAAACACAAATACGGAGAGCTGTGCTCCTGAATGGTATAAATGCGACGAGGCAACTGAAGTTCAAGTTCCAGTAATGGTTTCTTTCATGTGAAAAAGAACAATTCATTACTATTTAGCAATCACATTTTCAAAGCGATCAATCACCCCAATCCCAAGAAACAGACAACAAATTTTGTAATTAGTCATGGAGGGCGGAGCTTATATCACTTCGCGGAATCACATAAGAAAATTATTTAAAATTTAGGGGAAAATTGTGAACGCTGTTATGATGAACCTGAAGAGCGGTCACTAAAGTAATTAAGAAATGACATATTTGACGAATTGCCACAAAAATTACAAATCATAAAGTTTGATACAAAATGTATTAAATGAATGACTAGAAACAAAGCGTTCTTAACAATGGTGACAAAATATAGATATACACATACACAAATATATAAACACACATGTATACAAAAGTTTGATACAAAATGTATTGTATGAATGACTAAAAACAAAACGTCCTCTACAACGGTATCAGAATATAGATATAAACATACACAAATATAAACATATTCACATACAATGTACACATGTATCTATACACCTATCTATCCATCTGTCTGTCTCTCTATGTACATAGAACATGTAGAATGTCTTGACATATACATACACACACACACACACACACACATATATATATATGATTATATATATATATATATATATATATATATGTGTGTGTGTGTGTGTGTGTGTGTGTGTGTGTGTGCTATATTTATATAAATGCATACATTGTGTATGCATAGACACTGCACGTTTACCAAAACAATCAAGACTCTTGGCAACAGGCAGGAAAACTATGGATGGGGAGAGGATTGGAACCAAACATCGTCTTGTAAAACATGTGTCGATCATGTAATACGACAACTAACCAAACTTTGATGTCTCATCTGGAAAGCCACATTGTCAACATTTGGCGACATGAGGCAAGATCGGAGATTCCTCTATGAGATAATTATAAAAACCCCTTATTAGTAGATCCGGCTCTTGAGTACAGGACGCTAACCCTTGACTTTCTCAATGCTGTCAATTGGCAACTTGTTGAGGTTTTTTGTGCAAATAAAGTGGCCAATGGGCTGAGGGTCCAAAAAGAGTTAACCGAGTAGATGAACTGTTTCACATGTGGGCTTCTGCCAAAGTAACCAAGAAACTTGGCGGATGGGATTCCCATCATCGCTGTGATGTTTCTTGCTGACCTTTGTAATATGGAGAGTCACCTCTGCACACGAGGGGATAATTATAAAGATGATTGTGTTCGGTTCGATTTCTCCTCGTTGTAACTGATTCAGACCTGTTGTTATCTTCTTAACAGAAGCAACGTGCGGAAGAAGATGAACGGATGTGGATTTTTCAGATCATGAACATGAATTCAATTCAGCACCACTGTCATTTGGTATAAGAGAGTCTTGCTCTTTTCAATACTCGGCCAGAAATCATGAAAAATGTCTCATGTGTTGGGCAACACACACACAGACCCACACACACACACACACACACACACACACACACACACACACAAATGTAACTTACCTTGGTGCCCGGTGATCGGTTTTCATTGTGATTGTAGGCAGTTAGTCCCTACATCTCATTCCCTATATATCTACGCTTCCTTGTTTTAGCTAGTGAGAGTTGGGATCATTTCGACAAAGCATCATCCCGCTCCTCATGATCCGAGTCTCTATTTTTTGAATGATCTGCTGTCAATAAGATGCTTAGTTTTGCATGTTTTTATTACCAATCATTGCGTGCCTCGAGTGCCTACATTGGATGATTATCATGAATTATGTATCACTATTGCGTCGTTACTATTACCATTGCTGTTATCATTTTCTGTTGCTATTGTTATTGTGGTATTGATGACAATGACATTAATGATAGATTAAACAATAATCACAATTATTATCAGTTTTCTTGGACTTCTCTCTTTCTTTGTTTTCTATCATGTTATCTTCAATATTCATATCAATAACTATATGCGTCTAGATTTTTTTTTTTTATTTCAACTAATTGACAAACTATGGTCGTTCATCGACGTAAATGTAACCACCGATTATTCAGTGTCTTTTAGTAACAGCCATGATAGAAATTATGGGCATATCATACTTGGTATGTAAGTATGTAAAATTAAATTCATTTCATTAGCACAAAATCAGAAAATCAATTAAAATAATTGGCCTATTTAGGGAAGAAATATTAACTTTTATGGTCTTATGCTGCCAGTTCAAGGTATAAACTCAGCGATATTAAAGGCTAGTGAAAAATTTGTAACCAAACGAAACTACTGTATCATAATCAAATACGACAGAAAAAAAAAAAGACGGAAGGGGGAGGATATTCCAAGGATTCAGTAATGAAAAAGAAATGTATCCTAGCCTATACCTTATACGAAATATTGACAAACCAACAACAACATCAATGATTCAAATTAATGACGCCTGTCTGGTGATCAGGCGGTTGTAGGTTCAAAGTTTGTTGTATGTATGTCCATGATGGCTACTTCTTTACTAGTCACTGATAAATTCGGTGCTTATCTACGTCGATGTGTGGCATTTATCAATCTGATGCTTAAAAAAAAAAAAAAAACAACTATGATAAAGAGCTACAGCGCAAAACTAAAGAAATCTGGTCACTAGGGATTGATGGGCACAAATGAATCATGTTGCATTCTGTGGAGCTTTTTTCCCCTCTCTGAAAATATCTAGAAGACGAGATATCACTGCTCGCCTTCTCACCTTCTCGGACCCAAGACGTCAAGGGGGCGAGATTCTTGCCTTCTCGGACCCGAGAAGTTGAGAGGACATCTGAGACCTCACCTACTTGCCTTCTTGGACTCGAGAAGTCGAAAAGCTGAGTTCTTATATCTCTCATCTTTTTGCCTTCTCGGATTCCAGACGTCAAGAAGATGAGTTCTTATCTCTCGTATTGTGGCCTTCTCGGATTCAAAAAGTCGAGAACATGAGTTCTAATCTCTCGCCATCTTGGACTCAAGAAGTCGAGAAATTGAGATCTTATCTCTCGCCTTCTCGGACTCTAGAAGTTGAGAAGATGCGTTCTCATCCCTTACCTTCTTGGATTCAAGAAGTCGATGAGATGAGATCTAATCTCTTGCCTTCTCGACTCAAGAAGTCAAAAAGATGTCTTCTTATCTCTAGCCTTCTGGCCTTCTCGAACTCAAGAAGTCGAGAAGATGAGATCTTATCTCTCGCCTTCTCAGACTCGAGAAGTCGAGGAGATGAGTTTTTATCTCTTGCCTACTCGCCTTCTCGGACTCAAGAAGTCAAGAAGATGAGTTCTTATCCCTTGCCTTCTCAGAAGGGAGAAGTCACGTAGATGAGTTCTTATCTCTCACCCACTTGGACTCAAGGAGTCGAGAAGATGAGTTCTTATCTCTCGTCTTCTCGCCCTTTCAGACTCGAGCAGTTGCAAAGATGAGTTGTCATATCTTGCCTTCTTGGACTCAAGAAGTCGAGATGAGATCTTATGTCTCGCCTTCACGGACTCAAAAGACGAGAAATTGAGTTTTTTTATCTCTCGCCCTTCTTGTACTCTCGAAGTTGTGAAGATAATTTCTCATCTCTTGCCTCTTGGACTCTAGAAATCGATGAGATGAGATCTTATCTCTTACCTTCTTGACTCAAGAAGTCAAGAAAATGTCTTCTTATCTCTAGCCTTCTGGCCTTCTCGGACTCAAGAAGTCGAGAAGATGAGATCTTATCTCTCGACTTCTTGGACTCAAGAAGTAGAGAAGATGAGTTTTTATCTCTCGCCTAATCGCCTTCTCGGACTCAAGAAGTCAAGAAGATGAGTTCTTATCATCTCAGAAGCGAGAAGTCACTTAGGTGAGTTCTTATCTCTCACCCACTTGGACTCAAGGAGTCGAGAAGATGAGTTCTTATCTCTCACCTTCTCGCCCTTTCAGACTCGAGTAGTTGAGAAGGTGAGTTGTTATCTCTCGCCTTCTTGTCTTCTCAGACTCAGGAAGTCGAGACGATGAGTTCGTATCTCTAGCGTTCTTGCCTTATCGGACTCTAGAAGTTGAGAAGATGAGTTCTTATCTCTCGCCTTCCCGGACCCAAGAATTCGAGAGGACTAGATCTCAGATCTCTCTTTCGGTGACTTCTCGCATGAAGTCGCAAAGGCGAGATCTCTTATAATAGTCTCGTCCTATCACTTTCTCGGACGCGAGAATGATATCAAGACGACGTGATCCCACAACTCAACTACACATCTCTTCGACTTGTTATCGACACAAAATGATATTATTCCCCTGTCTTCTGAACGAGGTTAGTCCCGTGCTGTTTCATCATGCTAGAAAAAATGAAAATACTATGTTGAATATTCTCATTTTCTTTACATCGGTTGCCTTATTGTTGTATAGTCTTCTGCACTAGCGATGAAGGCACATGAATTCATATACTAAACTTTAATCATTCAAACTTCTGGAACGATTTGTATGACTTTCCTCGTATGAAGCTGTCCGCAGCTCATGCACAAACTCTTCAGATTTTGCTTTTATAATATGTAACTCCATCTTCAAAAGCCATTAAATTGATTGTTTGTACTATTTCAAACTGTACTGCACTTACATGACTGCGCCTAAATGAAATCATATCAACAGTGCTGATTTCTTACTCCCGCAAAAAAAAAAAAAAAAAGAGAGAAAAAAAAAAGAATGTTTTGCTATCGCAGGAGTTTGTTTATCTGTTTTCGTTTTTAGATTTGCCTTCTAGCAATATTATTCGAGTGTTATGTCTTTATTTGACGATATCTTCAGAGTAGATCCGTTGGTGGTAGATATCGGAGATTACCTTTTTGTGGCGATCTGCGTATATCATGACCCGGAAGCACAATAATAAAGTACTGCGAGGCCAGCATATATAGGTCTACGGCGGTAGTGACTGTATAATATGGTCTTGACGGAGATTTGCGTTTTCCAAGTGCATAGTTTTCAGACACCTCAGCACTCATTCAAAAGCTTCCTTGCCGAAGACAAACATGAGAAGACACCCTTCTTTATAGTATTTTAGTCACGCAGAAGTGACGTGACAAAATAACATGCGGCGGAACCTGCAGTCGTCAGGACACGGTTGGATCGGTGCCGACCAAAGCGAGGTAGACTGCTGGTGTTACGGTCATTGCTTCTTGGCATTCAGTTTATTTTATTGTTTTATTTTTTTTTTTTTTTTTTTGGATTTCACAGTCGACATTCTAACGAGCGAGTCCGGGTTTCCGAGGGGACCCATGGCTAAATCCGTCGGAGGTTTTTCGTAACAATTGATTATCTCAGCCATGGCAGCGTCTGTAAACATGGCAACTGTAAAACAATCAACATTTGGAAGGTTCAGTTGTAAAGTATGTTCATGCCTCATGATAATATTTCTTTTTTCTCTCATAATCTCTCATACATACTCTCATATATATACAGACACAATTGTGTTCCATTGATATGTTTGCTTTAACCCTATAAAGCCCAAGGGGGGGGGGGCACATTGTGCCACCCTATCATATTTGCGTTTGCCACTCCTACACCCTTTACTCGATTTCAACCAAATTTGGTGACTTTTCCTAAAATCTTATTGCAAACATTTTGATATATAATTTAGCTATATCCGATATTGCTGGTTGTCATGGCAACCGTAAACTGACAACCATGTCAGTCAGATTTTGAATGATTTTCTGTTCCAATTTCACTTAACAATATAATAATGAATGAAATGGGGTTTTGTTGGCTGTAATTTGCTGAAGGACCAAAATGTGAAGTAATTATGGTTTTGAATTACCCTGAAATGGTCTTCTTATTATTTCCTTTATTTTTTGTATGACATAGGCATCAAACAATAGATATAATAGAAATAATAGAAAATACAGCATTTTCCAAAGACTACCCTTTTATTATGTGTTATCTTCACACAAGCTTTGCCTTTAATGTCATTTTTTTAATCATATTATCAATCTGCAAACTCAAAATTTCAATGTTTTGGAAATATGAAATGTGATACCAATATATGTACCCATTCCAAGCAATACATCATAGGTTTCATATATTTCTTTATATTGTAACGAGTAGTGCCCCCACGTGTTGACCTTGAGAAATTTCAACCATAACAAATAGTGAAGGTTGACTTGCTTTTCCTTTTGGGTAAATATGAAAATGATTGATATGAAATAAAAACATATATACTGGGGATAAAGAAATAAAAAGAAAAATACATGTACATGATTTTAGCGTATTTACTACGTATTTCTGTATAGTTTGGTAAATAGCGCCCTCAGTGGATGACCTTGAGAAATTTTAAATGTTGGGTCATGTAGAGTATGAGTTGTGCCAAATATGACGGTCATACATCATATAATAAAGAAGTTACATGGGGGGGGGGGGGCACAATGTGCCCCCCCCCCCCTTGGGCCTGGAAGGGGTCAAAATAGCTTGGGCTTTATAGGGTTAATATATCAAAATTAGCTGCTATTATTCATTCCTCTTTCCATCATGAATATATTGCTAATTGTAAAAATTCATCGAGCTATTTCAAACGCTGGTCTTAATGGGTTCCATTGATGTCTGGTGCATTCCCAGCATTATTCAGTCTTTTAGTCTATGTATCGGTTACAGCTCGTTATTCCGAAGGTTCGTTATTCCGAAGGTTCTTTAGACCGAAGATTCGTTAATCCGAAAATGTGATAAGGTTTCTTATTCCAAAGGTTCCTTAATCCGAAAATGAAATAAGGTTCGTTATTCAGAAGGTTCGTTAATCCGAAAATGAAACAAAGCTCGTTATTCCGAAGGTTCGTTACGGACCCTACTTCATTGTGGAATCAACGAACCTTCGGAATAACGAACCCTATTTCATTTCGGATAAACGAGCCTTCGGAATAGCGAACCCTATTTCATTTTCCGATTAACGAACCTTCGGAATAACGAACCTTCGGAATAACGCCACAAATGTTCGGAATAACGAACCCTTTTCATTTTCGGATGAACGAACCTCTAGGTATAGGAAATTCGTGTGTGTTTCGGATTAACGAACCTTCGGTGTAACGAACCTTCGGAATAGTGAACAGGACAAGTATGTATCATCTGTTGTAAAGAACATTACTGGGCAATTCCGTAAAAAAGTAAACCTCAACATCAAAGTTTCAAAATCGTCAGATCACTGCAAGTAACATACCATATCAATTGTCAAAGATTATATTTTCATGGAACATTGTTGATTTCAATTTGTTACGCGTATTTTAAGAATTATGGGTATTGAAGTCTGAGGCTAATTTTCCTCTCATTTTGAGTTAAAAATTTGCCAAAATATACTTTAGATTTATCTCCCGAAGAATTCGATACTACACGACTCCTATATCTTGCCAAGAAGGTTGACAGGTACACTTTTCAATTATTAATCAAAGAAAACTCCAAGGCTTTTTATTTTTTTTTATGACAGTTTTCCCAGGTTTGACCACTTTGATGATGTACGTCCGACACCGTAAACATACATTTCTTTAATATTCACATTAATCTGAAGCGAGATTAAACATACCACTTAGGATGCAAAGTATTTGTCATAGGCAATATAACCATCATCAAAGGTCTGAAACTGAGATATTACGGTTTTGGACGTACACTTTGACTGTACGTCCGACACCATATTGTCTCTCCAGTAACTCCAACAATTTCAGTTAATCAGACGTGGCACAACTAAGTTTTAACTTTTCTTTATTATGGGGTATTCTACCAATAAATTGATTATGAAATCAAAGCATTATGATCACATTGTATAAATTTTATGTTGAATTTTAGAATCAAAGTGGAAAACAGATCTGGAGAATGTAGTTCTATACAGTTACCACATGCCTGTCAAAATGGATCCGTGCTGCTAAAAATAGATATAGCTGAACTAGGCTAAGTTGATTTTTTGAACTGTAGTACCCTATAGTTAAAGGTAGGGAATACCTTTTACAGACCTCCCAAAATGCAGCAAAACATTAAATATGAACCTCAGGGGACTTGTTTAGGCCACTGCTGAGAAATTTGGAAGTCAACAGTTATCTACAATTTGAATAATGCACAAAACTCAACTACTCAGTAGTTCTGTGTGTCAGCCACACTTAAGCCTTTTTGTTGCAGTCTTCTGTATTTTTTTTAATCTATAAACACAAATCTAAAAGTATAAGAGCTGATGTAATAACATAAAGAGTGTGTGGCAAGAATGTATATAGAAATGTTTGTAAGTTTTGATGAACTTTCTTCACAAAATATACATGATGGACACACATGCAGTGCATGGGTCTGCAAAGGTAGCCTAGTAATGTACTGGAATTTACGGTGAGCCCCCCAAAAAAATTCAAAATCTAACGGTCAATAAAAATGTACTAAATGTTACCGTCCACTTTCAATACTTTATGGGAGTTTCTAAAATGATACTCTCTTCAACATACCACTGTATTTATACAACTCTTCATTTAAGGCATGCAAATGGGATTCCCTACCTTTAAGGGTTCCAGTATTCAACACGAAGCAGAATACGGCACCTTATTTGCAGAGAAGCTTGAATTGCTGAAGAAAATCATCTTTTGAATAACGATACACAAATATTGTTACTGCCAGCTGTCCCCTTAAATCCAGCTTATTTTTTTTTTTCTAAGTTTGATGAAGATTCGAAAAATTAGTGATTGCAGTGCTCGGTTCCTTGGAGGACAAGTTCACCTTCATTTACATGTAGATTGAGTGAAAGCGGCAATATTAGTTGAACACATCAGTAAAATTTTGAGAAAAATCAGACGATCCATTCAAAAGTTATGATTTTTTTAAATGAAGTTATGAAGTTTCTGCACAGTCACAGCTGGATGAAAGACTACTTCAGGTTATGATGTCACATGCCTAGAACAAGGAAAATATAAAGAAAATGTCACAAAATCTCTCTTTTTTGTGGAAATAGTGCACATTCCCTTAACTTGTCACTGATCGCATGTTAAAGGGATGATAGTTTTGGATGAGATAGTGGAGTCAGCTTTGAACTGTTTGAGAGATGGGTAATTAAAAACCACTTATGAAATATTTAAGAGCATACAAATGTGAGAGAAATTCAAAGTTTATTTGATGAAAATCGGTTTTTAAATGACTGAGATTTTATATAGAAAATGAAATAAAACAAAGTGGTCCTATAAAATTTCGAAACCAGTTTTCATCAAATAAGCTTTTCCTCTTAGACTTGTATGCTCTTAAATATTTCAAGAGGTATCTCTTCATCTCACACACACACAAAATTGAAATCTGAAATAACATCTCAACCAAAACTATACTATCCCTCTAAGGTTAAAGTCAAATGAAAATAGATTAATTTTCTTTATAATTTCTCTCTTTGATAACTCGTTACGCATCACAAGCTGTAGTAATCTTCTCATTCAGTGATGGCGGCACTGGCACTTCAAACCTTCATAACTTTTGATTGGATTTTCCGTTTTTCATCAAACTTTCACTGATATGTAATTGCCGCATTCTCTCAATTCACTTATTGTATAGTAAGGTGAACTGGTCCTTTGATAGTGCTGAATACTGGTGCCCTTGAAACATAGATAGACATGTAGGTTAATACAAGTTGTATTATGTAACTATCCGCAAGGAAATTTGGCATATTGATTATAAATTGATATACATGTGCATGAATGTTATTGGTCAGGAAAGAACAGGACATGATGCACTAATTTATTATCATATCAATATCTTTTTCTTCATGATTGGTGTACATGAAAAGCATGAGTGCAATGTCAGAAAATGTGTTAGAGATATTTTTTAGTATACTCAGCCTTGTTCATATAATTCTTCATAATGGTTTGTTTAGGGCACATGTAACCTTTTAAGTAGGTATAATTTAATAATTGCATATTCTGGAAATTCTTTCACCTTTACTAATAATTACAGCATCTTAATTTTAAACAGATGTTGAGGTGTAATTCATTATAAAAAGTAACAACTGAAATCTTACGTGTACATTTTGATGTATGTATGATATATCTGTGTACACACTTCAGTGATCTGTTTGCAAATTCAAATACTGTTCTAAACTAAGTTTTATCATTCATTGGACTATTGAGGAAGTGTTTGTTAACCTCTCCTATAGATAGGCTAAACAGCTATTTCTATAAAATGCCAACATCACATTGATCATGCAGCATCTCTTGAATACATTCATAGTATACTTACATTATGTTTTCCATCAACTTCTTGAATTTACTTCTTTTTTTTTTCTTTTTTTTAGAGTTCAGAATAAATTGAAAACATTTTCTGAAGCCTGGATAAGTAGACTTTGTCTGTACATGGAGTTCAGCTTAGGGGGTCTTTGCATATTCTGCACAGTATGTATAGTACACAATGTACATTATGTGATGTATCTTCAGCGACATTGATCCCAAATGATAGTGATATTGTTGTATTAGGGCATTTTAAACACAAAAGGTCAGAAACTTTATTTAATGCTGAGCTCTGATTCATATATATAGATTTTGAAGTTGGTTTGATATCAAATTAGACTATTCTCTTGTTCCATGATGTTTTGATCATTGTTACCTGTTGATAATGTTAGTAAATTTTTGAAATTGTGAATTTTTAAAACTTTTTTGGAGGGGTATTTACATCAATGTGCATTTGGAAAAAGAAGTAAGAATTAACAAATAGAAGAGTTCATCACTGCTTTTGAATGCATTCAACTAGTTATGTGTTCAAATGCTTTGGCTAAACGGAAATCTGATCAATTTTCCACATAATGCTGGTATGTGTTATAAAGCTCAATCCTTCATACAACCAAAACTGGTATCAGTTTTACTGTAAGCCCTCACACATCACAGAGTTTTGAACATGAATCTTCAAGGTTGAAAAAGTAATTTCGTGCGCGTACGTCCGACACCATGGTATTTTTAACACATTACTCCATAATGAAACGAGGTGCCACTATAATAATGGGTTTATAGTACTAGCACCTTTACACATCTTGCACACTTAAAAACACAGATGCACCCATTGACAATAAAAATCCAGGCCTTAATAAAGTGTCCGAAATGTACGTCCGACTTTAAGGAACTGCCCTATTGCAGAAGTGTTGAACCAGTGTTTAGCGTGCTTTGTTTCGTGCTAGAATATTGTATTGGGCCTATATAGGCCTATATGGTATATAAAAGTGTTTTATAATATAAAACTCCACACTTTTGAATCACATGTAGTCTACTTGTGAATTCTTTGTCAGTTGTTAATACTCGTTTACTCACATTGATTCAGGTGAAACTTCTTTACTCATCACTTGCACGCAAAGCCTGAAACGTAGCATTGAACAGGAATATTTCGATGACGTCACTTTCACAAGCTTTTGGACATGCGACGAAATATCACCACTCTCTGTTGACTTTGTCCAATTTTTCTTTTTATTTTAGCTCTTGCATCCTCATATTTATTATGAATTTACAGTATTTTTTAAGATGTCACATTTATACAGGTGACACTTTAACACTTTTTGTCCATAAAATCAGAGTACTAATATTCGCTCGCTTCAGCTACTTTTGTATACACCGCTTTGTGTTTTTGCCAATAAGTGGATTGCAATTATTCACCAATCACAGGAAACTGTCGTCTCACATTGTCAAGACATACTCAGATCTATTGAAGAACCATGCAGTATCAAGGCGGACGCATACCCGTCGCCATAGCGATATTTCTATCTTTTAATGATAAATAGGAAAGTTGGCTTCATGATGACATTAGCTTCAGACTTTTCCTTTTCTGTTTCGAAGATATCAGAAGCGATAATACCTTTAAAAATTTAACAACAGTGTTGGGTTTAGTTTTTTGATCTTCTGTAATCGTATTTGAGAATTAAGGATTTCTTAAGTTTTGTCGAACGCTTTTAGATTTGATTTGTACTGATGCGAACTACTGGTCCTATTGTATTTCCTTACCATTTTCAGGTATAGATTCTACTTATGTTAAGTTGACCGTCATATCCTATGCTTGTCATTCAATTTTGTTTTGATTAATTAACTGAACTGAAGTTAAATAAAGACATAAGACCTAATGATTGGGGATGTCGCAGCAACATGCACTTCAAATGGCGTTCTACGTCCTTCAGTTCTCATACAGTTGTAGAGTGCCACGAATGAAGTCTATGGAGGATTACAGGTAAAATAATTTCGAGCGCTTTAGCACTAAGAGTTAACTAGATGCCCCCTCCCCCCCCCCCCTCTCTCTCTCTCTCTCTCTTATAGGAGGTAATCACGTGAGCTTAAGTTGTGGGCGTTGTCGAGAAATTTTATGGCAACTCTCGAACGAATTCAAAACGTGTACTTTGAGCGCAAATATCACTCATATTTATTACCCGTCCCCTACACCAATTACGATACCTTGTATAAATGGTTGCGCTGGCAATTGACGAGTTAGTTAAGGCTACTACATGCATTGTGTACCAACCTCACTCAATACTCGCCTGAAACACAGTCCTGCACGATTGTAAAGTGACTGAGTGAGTGACTGAGTGAAATTCAACGCGAGACGGATCCACGTTGGCGAGTAGAACAGAAGTAACAAGAATTCAGCAAAGCGTTCGAAACCAACTCTGATCGATAGTCGTCACTGTGGACTATGTAACAGCGCGCGTATGTTGTCAAACGTATTTGGGCACAATGTGATTTAAAAGTGTGTTTCAGATCTACAAAGATCGTTCGACAAGCACGAAGCGTGTGCCTTAATACGTTTACACACGAAGTTTTCTGTAGGGCCTAAATCATAAAAAAAGTACATCTCTTAATTTTCTGCCGAGAAGACCTCTACGAGGAGCAGCAACCAAAAAAAAAAAAAAAAAAAAAAAAAAAAAAAAAATGCACTTCCACTTCCGTTGGCGTTATTGCACCGATCTAACGTTGTTAGGGTTTCTGAGAGATCAGTGTTCTCTACGTACAAGTAACGTTAGACTAGGGGGGTTCTAGATCTCCATTTTCTAAGAAGATGTGTAGACTTCTAGACAGTCTAGTTAGTTATAGAATCTAGCACCACTGCGTAGATGAGATAGTGTGGGATGCATGGGTGAGAGTGGGAAGTGCTCGCAAGTTCGAGTAGATCTAGATCCCATGACTCGATGAGGGGGGATCTCGCTGCATTCATATTTTGGCCTGTCAAATCATACTTTTGGAGGTCATAGATACCAATTTGACATGTTGCTTTTTTTTTTTCTACGTGAGTTGGCAAGCTATTAAAACATGGAATACAAAGAAACACATACACCCTGTCACACACGCTCTTTGGCTTACAATTTCTTACTTGTGATCGCCCCGAGTCTCTCCGCATGAATGCTTTGTCTCTGAATGTTAGAAGTTATATACTATTAATGTTATAGGTCAGTCCACCCACGCGAAAAGACACATTGCAAATCATGACTGATACTACATACCGTTTTCTAAGAGAGAGGTGGTACAACTGCGGATGCAAGTACATGATAGGCCTACTTCCGTACTTGTACAACAAGATGAAAGGTCAAAATTTGTTCGCACATCTGAGCTTTCCTACCTCAATGATCGACTTACCATGATACAGGCATGTGGACGAAATTAGTAAGATAGTGATCAGGCGGCCGAACGGCGTCATGGCTTTCTTAGGTGTAAGGTACTAGGTATAGTGAAAAGATTTCGATAAACGTGAGATTATGGGGACCCCTGAAAGATCACTCTCCTCTGCGGCGGCACGATGCATTTACTTACTACGCGTATCCGTTCGATCTACATTATAATACAGTACTCGTAGTTGGTGTGTGCGTGTGTTGTGTACGTGTGTGTATCGTGATGTTATGAATGAAGAAGGGGCCCGTAGTAAACTCATAGGCTGTATCGATTCTCTCTTTGCTCTTCGAGCTGAGCCCTAGCGCCGGGTTGCATTGAAAAAAAAAAAAAAAAAAAGCTAGAAAGTGCCACTGTACTCGCAGGTAAGGAGCGAGAGGGAGTGTGATGTTTCAGTCAGTGGCTCTGACTAGTAGCTGCCATATCGGGACCCCGGGGGTTGCGGATGAGAAATCATGAATAATGGGAACATGTGGCAAAGTCTAGCTCGCAGACCTTTCTAACCGTTTTTTTTTTTCTTTTTTTTTTACATGATTGTCTTCAGAAAGCCTGTTTCATCAGCGCATTATTACAAACACAGGAATAAAAAAGCAAAACAAAGACGTGTTTTACATTCAATACATATGTCTTCTGTTACAATGATTTAGACTGTAGAAAATGTCCAGGCCAGGCTAGGTTTGGTGGTTTGTATTCTGCACAAATTCAAATGAACACGATTACTACGTATCTGCATCGCATCGCCATTGTGTAGTGGACTCGCACGTGACCATAGGCCTACATTGTGGGTGCGTCCTCACTGTAAGTGTGTGATTGGCTAAAATAAGGGCGTGATTTCAGTCCATATACTTGATTGGCTTGTGCATTTTCCCACAGAATGCTTTCTGTATTATCCGCTCGGTGAGAGTGGACGAACTACTTGATACACTTACTAGTGTTTACTAGTAGGTCCTATACCAACCACGGCGATGAATGAATTCTTCACTAAAGGTCAAGTAACAGGAACCTTCCCTGAAGCCATTGCATTTTGCTTAAGACTTTGAGATGCGTAGATTACAGTTGAAGCAACCGCCATCTAGCATCAACAAATCGAATACTGTAACATAATTATATTCCACCTGAAAAGTCCTCTACAGGGCCGGCGGAGCGTTTTCAAAAGTGTGGGGGCAAGAACCGGGTTCCATGAGCTAACAAGTAAAAAAACAAAACAAAACAAAACAAAACAAAACAAAAAAAAAAAACACTAGGAAATATCTGAAATCATGTTTGTTTTTTAGCATGATTTTGCAGCATATATATTAGGGCGTACTTGAAATGGAGATTTATCTGCTTTCTTCTTTTTCATAACCATGTAAATACAATGTACTTATCATGCCTATTAGTTATCGTTACATTAATTTTTTGTGTGCTTGCGTGCCAATTGGCACAGAAAACCCCATATATAGCGTAGTACAAAGAGAATTTGCCGCGACTCGTACGACTCAAGAGCATTAGGGACCGTTATAACAATAATAATAATAATAATAATAATAATAATAATAATAATAATAATAGTATTATTATTATTATTAATGATTATAATAATAATATCAATAATAATAATAATAATAATAATATTAATAATAATAATAATTATAATAATGATAACAATAATTATGATAATAGTAATAATGATAATATAGGTTCTACATCAGCAACAAAATCCTAGCGCGATACATAGATTTACGGCTGACTTATCTTCATTTGACTATACAATGTCTATGGAGTATAAAGTTTGTGTTTCCTCCAAAAAGAGTATTATAAGGTTCTATATCCACATAATCTTTACAGATGTCGTCCAAATCTGAATAGGCTGTATAGGGCCTTAAAGTCTGTACAATGTCAGATCTATGTTCCACTATTAAGGCTAAGATTAGACTACTGTCAAGGACGCAAGCAAGATGATTCATTCTTTATTGTTACAAAGAACTAGATTCCCCATGAAAGGATCCAAGTTTGTCTCACGACCATGAACAAATACGAAATTGGTGCATCAAGGTGGTACGATTCTGACCAATGATCACATTCGATAGTAATCTTGTTAAAAAGCCGGAAGGAGGACCATGATATCATGCGCAACTGAGGAATGTATTCAAACAAATTTTAACAGTACAAGTGACTTTATATCGGTGTATACAAACAAAATCCAAATACCTCATTTCTGATACACAGCTCAGCCAGGGTGGGCAGCACCCACCAACCATATACGGCTCACGAGCTCGACATTGAAACAAAGGTCCATGAGTCATACAGTCAATGAATCATATACAGCCCACTCCACGAGTCATTATATATTCCATGAGTTCGGCACAACGCAAAAAGTGCCGCCAGCTCGACACTGATGTATATAGACAAATAAGGCTCAAGAGTCTGACACTAGGTAAAGAAAAAGCCCATGAGTCCAAACCTAGACAAAAAAGGCCCACAAGACCGACATTACATCACGGGGCTTAAAGAAATCGTATAGTTTTGGTTGAGATCTAACATCAGGTTTCTAACATTCTTTGGTGAGATAATGAGAAACCTCTTACGAAATTTGAAATAGCATAGAATGACAATTATATATATAATTTCAAGAAGGATTCAACGTTTATTTGATGAAAATTGGTTTTGAAATGGCTGAGATATCAATATCCAAAACAGAGCAATCCTAATAAAAGGTGAGGCCCACTTTTTTTATCAGGATCGCTTTGTTTTATTTTGGTTTTGGAATTTAGTTTTGGAAGTTTCAGCCATTCCAAAACCGATTTTCATCTAATAAACTTTGAATTCCTCCTATAGAATGTCATGCTCTGTATTATTTCATAGGTGGCTTCTTGGTATCTCGCAAAAAGTTAAAAGCCCAATCCTCTTCTCCACCAAATACTATACCATCCCTCTAATGTACGCAGTGTGGATCGCCTATCTTTAGCTTGTGACCTTTTTTTAACTTGACGTTAAACTCGTGGGTCTTATTTACTTATTATAGTGTCTAGCTCGTGGGCTGTACGACTCGTGACGTGCACCCGCCAGGTTTAACACAATCAGGGACGAAAGTTGTAAGGAGAGCAAACAAATAGCGACAAAGTGCAAATAGCGGAAGATTGTTGTAAGAGAGAACATATCTTCTTCTTATGCATTATGTCTATACATGAATGATAATTATTAGCAATGACGACAAAATAGATAATGACCAACAACTGATATTATAGAACTGTACCCCAATGATATAGGAGATGTCAAGATAGAACCATGGCATGAAGATAATACCAAAAGAATGTCACACATTTTCATATTTTGCTCGACTTCTTACTCAAATACTTATGTTATTGCACGCATTATTCCACCTTCTGGTCGAGTTCGATGTTCGTGACATAAGGTATTCGTTTATTAAGATTCTGTTTATTATGTAATAGGTGTACTTATCTATTTATTCATATATGGTATACTTATCTATTCATCTATTTATCTATCAATTTCGTTACTTATTTATCTATCTATCTAGCTATCTAGCTAGCTAGCTAGCTAGCTATACACGTACCTATCTATCTATCTATCTAGCTATCTATCTATCTATCTAGCTATCTATCAATCTATCTACCTATCTATCTCTTTATGTATTTTGTTGTTTCTTTCTCAAACATTATCTGCATGACTTTGATCTATACACATAATTATGTTTGGGGAAATTTCTCCTTTACACAATGCAGCGTCATCGCCTTTCGTTGTCTCGCAATTAAGCTAATAATAAATGATAATAATAATAATAAAAACAACCTCTTGACCATCAAGTAGAAAGTGGACAGCCGCAAAATGACAGCACGGATCCTGGTATAGACAATTACGATGGCACAGGCTCAGTTTCTCTTCCGAGAAGTGTGTACATGGCGAGCCACTTGTACTAGACTAGTCCTATACTTGCATCTACTATTCTTCCTATCTGTAAAACGTGGTACTATGAAGGAGGGACGCTTCCCACCCATCTTGAATAATAGAAGAGATCCTGTTTGCCACGAATTCTTTTCAATTGGCGTGCGGTTGCAGGCATGCGTATAGAGAATGATTGTTGACACAATGATGAGGCATGACATTGCATCTTTATATTTCTCCTTTTCTTGCTCCCTATACTAGGACTACTATTACTACCTACTATCGTGTGTGTGTGTGTTTGGCTTTTTTGTTACTTTTTGTATTCTCTTCAGGTATAATTTCGTCAATAAGGTGATAATGAATCACATACATAATGTTAAACAAACAATCACCCTATAATATGGATCTCCTACACCACAGGGTCTACACAGTACACAGAACATGAAAAACACAATTCGTGCAAACAGGATAATGTAATGGCATCACAATGGACCTGATGCGTGACGCAACAACACCAACCCCTAACACTTGTCCGACCCTATAATGCGCCTCCACACACACACACACACACACACACACACACACACACACACACACACACACACACACACACACACACACATAAACAAACACACATTTCTGAATAAAAAAAACAAACAAACCCTATAATATTAACTTTAAGAAAAACTGACAAACTTGCTGACTTAGGTTTTTTCTGTTCTGTCACGATATTCTAAAAAGCCGCCTTTCTCACTCTACCGCTAACCAACCCGCGGTCCCTGCGTTGTTTGCCCATCATAATTAAGGGGAAGGTTGTCACAACACGTGTATCATCATTGGATGAAGAAATAATAATTACTACAGTAAAAAAACAATGTACTTTGAGGACACAATAGGACAATCCGTAAAAACGTGTCAGCATTCATTGTGCTCTTTCTATTACGTGGCGTCATCGCTGTAGATAAGAAAGCTTCAACAACCTACTGTGTCGCAATGTTTGAAGAATAAAATGAAATATGACAGGTATATCTACATTTTTTCTATCCACTTAACAATGTCATACTTGTCTTTGATAGATAATATGGGCGAACCTTAATCTTCCCTGTGAACATGCATGCTTGCTTTGCTTTTATGTATATATGATTGTGGGCAACCCCGCAAAACACACACACACAAAAAAAAAACAACAAAACAAAACAAAAACGGAAGCGCAGGTGGTGATCACCTATTCAAACTTGCTAGAATAATGCTGTGGTATTTTACTTGGGAAACCGATATTTACTTTACTCTTGGCAATAGTTGCTTTATTTATTTCGGAATAAGATCACACCGAAGACAGATGAAGCTTACATAAAAGCAAATAAATGAAAATGTAGTCATGCATTTAAACCAATTCAACATAAATACCGTGTTTCACGTTCACCAATGTATGAACTACTTTATACAGTATTGTGTAGCGTATTGAACATTTACAGATCAACATTATCACAGCACAGCAATATCATATTTCTCGTTGATAGTCACGGGCGTACCTTAATCAACGTATTCTATTCGGTGAAAAAAAAATGCCTGCTTTGATATGTGCAGTTGTGGCAAAGAAAGAAAGGAACAAACAAACAGAAGTGCATGGGGTGTTTACCATTTCAAATCTGCTTGAACAATGCTGTGGTATTTTAGGTGAGAGACCAATATTTACTTATTTCTTAGTTAGATTTTTCTTAGAAGCTTACATTAAAAAAAACGAAATGCAATACTGTACATGCATTTAAACCAATTCCACAGTGTTTTGAATTCACCCTTTACATGAAATAATATACAGTATTGTGTTTAGCGTACAGAATATACTTTTCAGATCAACAGTATCACAGCACAACGCACACCTCACAGCACTACGCACTTTCATCACTTATACTATTAATTATATTTGAACTTTGTTATCTATTTCATGTCAAAACAAGAGTTTTAGTGACGGCTGAGGTGATGATAACTCCTCTATATTACGAGCTGGAATTATGCGATATGGTTATGACAAGTATCACTGGTTTCATTAAAAGAAAAATTGACAACCTTTACATTCCAAGAATCTATTGTTATGATGATGATTATTATTATCATCAATTTATCATCAAAATTGTTATCATTATCAACATCATCATCATTATCATCATCATCATCATCATCATCAGCTTTGTCACCATCGTCACCGTCATCATCACTCAATAGGGACTTTCCGATATCACGTCCTAGACGTGCTCGACCACGCAATCGAAAAGTCCCTATTATTCTTTGAAAGTCGCCTTTGTCTGAAGAGGAAGTGAAAAATCGACCTCAAGGCCTCACCACGCGAGTGTTCGGTTTTTGTGTGTTTGACCACTTCAGTGGGAATTTTCCCTACTCTTTACTATATAGTGCATCAAGTGCAATAGCTTTGACATGCGTGGGTAGGTTATGACTCTCCTACAAACATCCTGATATCATATTGCTTTGTATAGAAACAGGAAAGTCGGAGAAGTAAATTAGGGGAAACTATGGGGAACATTAAATAGGACACGTAACAAGATTAATGAGTTTTAGAATTTAGAGAGCAAATCAAATTGGCAAATCTACGTGATCTCGGCTTTGAGCAGATTTCCATCTGTTTTGTACAAAAATAACACAACAACAAAAATCACTCATTGAGGACATGCAAAAGTAAGTCTGAAGCGAAATTTCCTCTAGAGTAAAATGCTGATAGATGATATTATTTTTTAATGTACCTATTGAGTGGAAAGCTACCATTTATCTTATTTATTTTATCTATCTTTTCTAAACTTTTACAGCTCGTAATTTTTGTGTGTCCATTCTTTTAAACAAAAAGGATCACTAAGCTTCTTCTCAAACTTGTCTGTTCTCATACAAAAGCAATTCAGTATCGCATGAATTTCCATTTAAAGTCTGCTCGGAAAGACTTTATAGCAATAAGGATAGTGTCTTGCTATCAAAAGGGCGCTACTGCCGGGCTGGGACTCGAGCCTCATGTATCCACGGATCCAAGCTTATCCGCTAGAGGCTTAATCGCTCAGCCACGACAGGTCGCTCTAAATGGAACCTCGACAATTCTGTTTCTCATATACTTCGCTCTATCGAAAAGTATTCGAACTTTCAACACGTGGATTTGCATCTAAACTATCATTTTAACAAGCTGTGCAATCTTTATCCTTTTGCATAATTATCACTGGCACCATATCTATACGTAGGACCATATTTACATGTATTGATAGCTGCATTCCTATTGTATCTATTATTACTTGGGAATGTACTCACAAGGGCAATTAAGTGTAACAACGGTGACAAATCGGAAACAGTATACCGAAAAATTCTATTAAGTAATCCACTGATGGACACTGCTAAGTAAAATGAAAGTGATGTCACTTTCTTATTTTTGTTTTTGTTTACGTTTTTCTCTCAAAATAAATATATTTTCTCTTTAATTAGGCCATTGGCATGTGAGATAAGTGTCACCGTACCCATCCTACGTCAAGCAGAAAGTTGAAACCATCGTTATATAAGTAACACCAACCATGCATGACTCGGTCATTTGTATAAGTGGTTAATGGGACTTTACGCATGTGACGTCACAGCCATGTGACCAAGCAGGTTATACATCGCGTAAGGCTGATAATATGTCATTGGTGACTATCAGTGTTAGTGTTCATATTAACTCGTGATTTATGAGCAAATTTAGCTATTTCAACTTTTTTTCCAATTTCAATCTTTTTCTGCAACTTTTATTCGCAAGAATACAATATACAAACGAAAATAGTCAAACGTAACAGAGAAATTTTGGTAAAATAAAACTCTCTAAGGAAAATCATGTTTTACAAACGCTTTCTTCACACTTGATCACTCTCACTCGACTTGTTGTAATGCAATTTTTTCCCATATTTCATCAATTTCATCAAAAAGAAATGTGAAAACAGTTAATTGGAAATTTTTTTTCTTTGGCTACAAAATTGTTATCATATACACATGTAATTTGTTTTTCTTTTATTCTTGGAAATCGTGATTTCCAGTAAATGTTGCTGACATTCTGAGTTTCCTCCTTATATTCCGATATCATTTTGTTGTTGTCGTCGTTGTTGACGTTGTTGTAGTAGTAGTAGTAGTAGTAGTAGTAGTTGTTGTAGTTGTTGTTGTTGTTGTTGTTGTTGTTGTTGTTGTTGTTGTAGGGCGTACTGTGAACTTCTTTGGAAAATTATGCGACACAATGGAGGCACATTAATCACAGGGACATTTTAGTTGATTTATTCATTATATATTAATATGCTCTTATCGTTTATTGTGACTGTCGCTGAAACAAGTAACTGTGATGTGTGATATGTTTACATTGTCATAATTGTTGTACAAAATAATGTCAATGGAAACAAAATTGATATGTCCCATCATAGATCATTGAAGATGAACCTGAATCTGAATTGTCTTTTGCTATATATTCACGAATGAGTTACTATAAAATTGTTCATTACAAAAAGTTTTGTGAGCATATATATCCAAGAATGATATCTGCCACGTTTCCCTCAAATGTTTAATTTACGTGCCGAAATAAAATGGTAACTGCTTCCCCCCGTCCGTCCAGATAGACAGCGAAAGAGTTCTCATAACAGGGTCTTTCTATAGGATCATTGTGTTTTCTTATCTCTGTTTATCAGAGGGCTGAGATGAGTTTGCAATTATAAGCAACGAAAAGGATGAATTCATTGGTTTGAGTCACCATGGATGCTGATGTTGCCTGCCATGCACAGTTACCGCTATTTCCAACGTTCTTCTCCATCTGTCACGCCCCTCATGCTTGCACGAACTTTCTCTCTCGTCTTTTATTTCTCTAATCATTTAACCTTTCTGAACTCTTTCCATGCAACCCCTTTTCTCTGCCGTACACCTTGGTTGTTCTGCATGATTTTTGTTACCACGGCGGGGAAGGTTGCTACACGACCAGACCATAGTAGACCATGGAGAAGGGAGGTGCCCTCCCTGCATGGAGCTAGCGTTGTAGTTCCATAGATTGACGTATACTACAGAGATCTCTGTTTTTCATAGAGAGGAGTGGGAGAAATCGAGGGAATCATGCAAGGAGAGAGAGAGAGAGGGGGGGGGGGTGGACTAAACAGTAAAGTGGAGAAGGGAATTGAAGTTACCTGTAGGCAGGAATAGAAAAAAAAAATGAGGGAAAAAAGAAGAGGAAAGGAATCATATAGAATGAAGGGTCCCTCCGTTTTTCGTCCCTCCGTCCCTCCGTTTTTCGCAAAGTGCACATTGATATTTCACTTCATTTCATTTTACTTCAGGCATTATGATGTATCTTTAAAGTAAGGATACAAGTACATGTATTGTTTACTCTCTTAAATTCACATTGTTTTGTTGATACGATTTCTATCACTGAAGAAGGTGAGATGATATGTCATGTTATTCTTATTGTCGAAAACGGAAATAAATTTGAATTTGAATTTGAAGGCAAAAATAGAGGGTAAAAACGAACTTTACGGGGAGCAGCATTGAAGCAAAGATAAGGACATGAACAGAACTGAAAAGGAGAAAGAAAACAAAGTGAGTATATGGAAAACTGTTTCTCTTAGGGAGAGATTGGAGGAAGAACGCATAATCATCTATCATCATCACATTAGACGTTCACATGGAAGTTAAATAAGCAAGGAATGCAAGTGGAAAAGAAATGAACAACTAGTATTAATGACAAAAAAGAAGAACAAAATATTGTTGACAGAAAACATGCACGGACAGGAATATAACGATTATGTTTGGTGATGAAAAAATAAGCGAGAGAAACGATGATGACACAAATCTATTTCGAGGGAAAAGCCGAAGTATAAATATAGAGAGCGCCTAGTTTTGTCTCTTCGTATTATGTCTAACAGTCAGTCACGAGGGCAACGGATGACAATGATTCACTACAGCAATTTCGATAACAACTGTGACAGACAATAACAAGTTATATAAACGTTTGAAAAAAAGACAAACAAAGAAGATATTCCATGAAAGATTGATCATTGATGGAAGTGAAAGGAGACCAAACCAAAGTGGAAATACCACAATGGGAAATTTTCACTTCCCTGGAAATTCCAAGTATGAAGCTGAACTTATTATTTCAACGACTACAAAAACAGCAACAAAAAAGAACAGTTCGTAAAGTCATTGTCGCAACTGAGCCGACTTCAATTGCAAGGGGGTATTGAAGGGCAATGATATCAGCACCATGTTGTTGGGAAACAATTCCTTTTAATCACATCAGGTGACTTTAGAATTAGCTTGTAATGCAGATGCACCACGTGTCAGCAATAGAATTCCGGGAAATTATTTCTATTCTCCCAAAACACTTCTTACGATGTATTTAACTTGATTATTTAAATTTTCCTACAGAAACGCGCATTCAATAATGTGATAATTGATTGCCGAGTATCACTGCATGGTGTCTTCCCTCTGGGTCTTCACTCAAAACTTTTTGTGTAACTTTCTTTCTCTCTGACCGAATAAAAAAGCATCTCAAGGGCTAGTTTATAGGCTTGCCTGAGCGCTCTTTAACAGATATTTTTATTGGTATTGTTTTTATCATTGCCATTGTTATTATTTTTATCTTTATTATTGTCATTATTTTCATTATTATTGTTATGTTATCATTACTGTTATCATCATTGTTATTAGTAATATCATCATTTGTTTGCTATCATCATTATCATGATACTATGTAACTACTAATGTTGTTATCATTGATATTCACAAATTATTCTCTCCTAATTCTAGCGGCATACCTGCAGTTATATGCATATGACAAAGTGCGGTGTTTTCTAAAACCACGTTTCCTTCATTTCATGCATACATTATAAGTAAAATCAATATTACGATATCATTTCCTTGACTTAACTTTATATGCGCCCTGCTTATCAACCCTCCTGAGCCAATTTATTCCAATCGCTTTTCGTCGGGCATACGTCGTGCTTAGTCCGTAAACGTTGCGCATTTTCTCCCGTTATTTTCTCTCCCACGGTCTCATGTTCAGTAGGCCTACTAAAGGTGGTAACGATTGTTGCCGACGACAAATATGACTTAATTTTGAAAATCTTATCCACATCTAGATGACATACAACCACGTTGTATTACATGTCCATGCTCTTGAAAATGTATTATTCTATCAATGGCATTGGTAATTATTATATACAAAATAATTCAGTCAAAGTGATAATTATACCCTGGCATAAACTTGGCGTTCTTATCTTCATGACCAGATCTTCACCAAACTTGACATGAGTTATTAATAGGATAAGTTTGATGCAATATCATTATTTATTTTTCTATTTTCATTTATTATACTCAGAGTTCAAAGTTGTTTTAATAGATCAGGTGACCGCCAGGGAAGCCCATCTAGGGCGAGCCCGGGGCGAGGCCAGAAGTGCCGCTAACCTGTGGTGTGCAATACAATGACTGTCTCCTCCTGATCCGGACGCAGTGAGTGCAACCAAGTTGTTTTGCATTTAAACACATAATAGGTCCAATACGTGTCCTACAAATTTCCTATTATCCTACGTCATAAGTAATGCATTAATGCCATCCTGCTTCGCTTAAAGAAAAGAAAAGAAAATCTGCTTCAACACCGACTATCATTATAACCTCAGTCGTTGTTTCCTTCAACGCTTGTTAGTAATACATTAATACGTATTTTTGCGTCATGTGGCTTATAATATGTGTCTTAGAGTAACATTTGTTTGTTTGTTCTTTTGTTTTTCTTTTCTTACCATTGCCCCTAAATAATATGGACGCAGGACACGAGTTCGACACCCGCAAATCATACAGCCCATGAGTCATACAGCCCACGAGTTATACAGCCCAAGAGTAATAATGAGGGATCTTATAGTTTTGGTTGAGACCTAATTTCAGGTTTCTAATATTTTTTGGTGAGATAGGCCTTATTTGCCTCGTGTTGAATCCATGGGCTGTATGGCTGCGGGTGACCTTATGGATGAGCCCCATTCCATTATGTCGCATATTGCTCCTAAACAGTATTGCTTGTAAACTGTCGAGAGAGTATCAAGTTGCACGAATTTTGGATTAGAAAACCGTCATGCCATGCGGCGCAGCTGTTGTTGCACACAATCCGCCATTTTTCAGTTCGTTTTCCGAAGGTTGGTTAATCAGAAAATAAAATATGGTTTATTATCAAGAAGGTTCGTTTATCCGAAAATGGAATAAAGCTCGTTATTCTTCTTTTTTTCCATTCTTGAAGTAACGATCCATATGCAATTTTTGGACTATCGAACTTTCGGAAAAACGAGACTTATTCCAGTTTCGGACTAACCAACCTTCAGAATAACGACCTTCGGAGTAATTGCACAAAATGTTTTGATTTATAACGAACATCTAGGTATACGATTTTTTTTTTGCGTATATCGGAACAACGAACACCCGAAATAGTGAATCTTATATCATTTTTGGATTAATGAACGTTCGAAATAATCTCTCGTTTCCTTTTTTTTTTTTTTTTTTTTTTTTTTTTTTACACAATCCTCAATAGACTCTTGACTTCATGTCTGACGCTGGATGTTCATCTGCACTGTGCTGTTGTTATGTCACATTGTATGTGTACTTGCAAAACATTCTGCCCTCCTTTCTCTCCCGAAGTTCAAAACTGAACTTCCTTCTCTTTTCCAAATAAAATGTCGCCCTATTTTTTTTTTTTTCATTTGAGCTACATAATGTTCTTTTTCTTTCTCACTCAACTGGCTGCATTTCACTGTATTTTTGTGTGTGTGTGTGTGTGTGCTGAATGAATGTTAATCATTATATACCTGACCAAAATAGAGCCAAAAAAAAAAAAAAGGAAACCAGAAAAGAATAGACAGATTCAATCCCCTTTTCAATCAAAGATATTAGAACTCGGATGTTTCAAACGCTGTTGTAAATAATATTGGTTTTGTCACTCATTGTTAGTCGACCTCACATAAACTATAAAGCGTAACATGTTATTGTCCAAAATGGGGAAAAAATAGTAATCGAAGTCAATCTCTAAACTTGTTGAAAGACTGTCTAGATAAGCGGTATGTTTGCATCAGTCAACTGAATCCACTGAACATCCTCTGCGGTGTCCCATAAAGGATCGATTCAACAATCCCAATTGTTTGGCTTATGTATGTGGGGATGACCTTGCATTACAAAACCGCACAAAAAATCACACGCCCCGGACTGTGAGGACTCAAAATAGGTGAACTGGGAATACCTGGTTAGTCTTCAGGTTTTGTTTTGTCTTTCTGAAAGAATAATTCTTCTTCTATATTATCATTTTAAAGTTTGGAATCATAAAACGAATTGGAAATTGTGGGAGTTTGCAGTTTTTCTAGATCATTAACTCCTTGAAGAATAATTAGGTATGTCTGACAGACCCCGTTTCATATCTTAAAAACCTTTCACACACAGTCTTCACTTTTAATTCTGATAACTTTTGAAGAGATGATGTAACTGCATTGGAAGTGAGTAGGGGCCTACTAGTCATGAATAGCACTTAAAGTGCAAGCAGTTTAAGTTATGTCTGATAATCACTTCATTGAGGTCGTTATGGCGATTTACTGGCTGTTTTTGTTTTTTTGTTTTTTGTCCCATTCATTGTATATTAGAGCTTTTGGGGACATAAGCACTTGAAAAGACCCCTAACTTCAAAACCTCTTTTTCTCAACAACCAGAGTGTGCAGGTTTCTTTCTGTTATTGAGATAGGTGAAGAAGGTCCATTTTCTATTGAGTCATACCTTATTTTAAAGCTTAAAGTCTGTTCTTTCAGAATCTACCCTTAACTTACAATTCATGTCTGGCGACTTCTTCGTGGTTTTGTGATGCAGGGTATATACGTCTGTTGATCAATAAATTCCATTCTGTTTGCAGATGAAACGGGCATCTCCTTTCTTTATAAAACCAGCCGCAGTCATTCATTCATAAAATTGAAAGTTTCAACATGGTTCAAGTGTAATGAATTGTCTTTGACATTTACATTGACAATAATATGAATAACTTCTTCTTTATAAATAGTCTTACAATAATGCAAAAATTTTAATTTCATATCATTCATATAGACGCCAATATTTTGGATAAAAAATGTTGCGTTAAGGTATCGGTGGGCAAAATCAATTGTACATGTGGAGAAATAACACAAACTCAAGCTGAATTTTCATCTATTTCGTTTATAGAGGGCGGTGGTGTGGCTCTGTAGCGCGTCTACCTCGCAATCGAATGGATCGGGTTCGATTTTAATACATTGAGTCTAGCTGGGTATTGTTATGTGTAATAATAATAATAATAAACTGTGCTTGTATAGCGCATATCACATTCAGGGAGAAGTCTCTATGCACTTTAAGAATGAAACAATACAAGTAAAGGAAGTAAGGTGAAAATGGGACAGGTAAGTAAACAATAGAAAATTAAGATTAAGCTGACACTGAGAAACACTGATGGCCATGAGCCTTATCATTGCAGAAATAAATATGTTTTCAACATTCTTCTAAATGAATCAATTGTTTCAGCATCTTTGATTTTATCAGGTAGACTATTCCATAATTCTGCTGACGCCACAGCAAATGTTCGTGCTCCATAAAATTTGGTGACAGTCTGGGGACAAACTAAAAGAGACTTGGATTTTGAGCGAAGATTTCTAGTCGGATGATACCTTTGGATGAGGTCTTGGAGATATGTGGGACCCAGACCCTGTAAGCATAGGAAAGTCAGCGACAGTATTTTGTATTGCACACGGACCTTTATTGGTAGCCAGTGCAATTCATGTAAAATAGGAGTGATGTGGTCATGCTTTTGAGCATGTGTCACCAATCTCGCAGTAGAGTTTTGTATCCTCTGAAGCTTGTTTATTTGCATGTCAGGAAGACCATACAGAATACTATTACAAAAATCAATACGTTACATCACATGAGCGTGAACAAGTCTCTCTACTGATTTCCGGTTTAAGTACTGTCGTATTGTCCCAATTTTATGGAGTGCGAAGGATGCAGCTTTACAAGTATCATTTATGTAAGAATTCAGCGTAAGATGTTTGTCGAGTCTGACACCTAGATTTCTAGCAGAGTCGGCAATTGTATTAACAACTCCTTCATCCAGTGTAACAGATTCAAGTTGATTACGTTGTCTAAATCTACTGATAAAATGAAGAACCTCAGTTTTATCTGCATTAAGTTTGAGACAATTGTGGATAGACCAATGCCTGATATCTGAAATGCAAGCCTGTAGCTTCTGAATGGCATCATTTTGCCTACCACCTTCAATAAATACATAAACTTCAGTATCGTCAGCATACATCATACAGTTCAAATTGTGATGTGAAATGATGTCCTGTAATGGAGCAGAGTACAATGTAAATGCTAAAGGGCCAATTACCGACCCTTGTGGGACACCATGGGTAGATGAATAAACCTGGGATTTTGAGTCCCCAATAACTACACAATGACTTCTGCCTTCAAGATAAGATGTGATTAGCTTCAGTGCATTTCCAGTAAATCCATATCTTTCTTCTAGGCGCGATACTAACATTTGTTGGCTAATGGTATCAAATGCACCTGTGTAGTCAAGAAGGAGTAAGATTGCCTCATGTCCCCTATCAAGAGCTAACAAAATATCATTTACAACTCTAACAATAGCAGTTTCACAGCTATGGTAAGGTCTGTATGCAGATTGAGCACTAGCAAACAAATTGTTATTCATCAAATAATTCTGCATTTGGGAGACCATTAACCGTTCAAGCAGCTTCCCAAGGAACTTCAAGTGAGCAATGGGACGGTAACTTTTCAGGACTTCTGGATCAAGCTTGTCTGATTTCAACAGAGGAGTGACGTGAGCAAATTTTAACGTGTCCGGAAAATAGCCATTAGTCAGGGATATGTTGACAATCTTGGTGAAAAATGGAATCAGTTCCATGGAGCACTTTTTCAGAAGATCACTTGGAATAGGATCGAGCCCGCAGGTTGTTGACTTTGAAGCAGACAGTACCCTGAGAACTTGATCGTCCGTGACAGCATGGAACTCCTCAAATCTTTGTTCAGTAATCTGAAACACGATATCAGCTATCTCTCGATAGGAGGTTTCTCGAAGGGAAGTTACTATTTTCTCAGTTTTATTTGCAAAGAATATGCAAAAACGGTCAGCTAAGGATGGACTTGAATTATCATCCTTAGGTAAAATTCTAGTAGATTTGGCCTGACACAATCTATCAACTTTCCGGAAAAACTCCCGAGGACCACAGTCCTCGAGTTCCAACAAATAGTATTTCCTCCTGGCCTGAAGTAGAGTTTTATTATATTTTGCAGCTGCATGGACAAAGATTTCATGATCGATTTCCAGCCCAGTACTACGCCAGCGTCTCTCCAACTTCCTAAGGTGTTTTTTAGCCTCACGACAGTCAGTGTTGAACCATGGTGACTGCGGTCGAGATGTAATTGTTCTATCAATCACAGGAGCATGCTTATCAAGAAGGTTCTCAAGTACCGACTCATATTGATTGATAAGTTCATCTACATCATCTGGGGGACAAGTATACAGTTTGGACTGCAGAATGTCTTCACGAAATGAAACAATATCTATGTCCTTCAATTTCCGAAACCGAATTCTGGTTTTTATAGGTTCGGGTTTGCCCACTGAAAGAGAGCAAACGATGGCTGAATGGTCAGACGGTAGATAATTAGTGCATGATGTCTGACAGACTATGTCTTCGGAAGTTCGGGTCAAGACCAAGTCAAGTGTGTGCCCTTTCACATGGGTTGGAAAATCAATGAGCTGTTTAAGATTTGCTCCGGCAGTTATGTCCAAGAACGTAGATGCCTCCGGATCATTCTCATCTTCAAAATGAAAACTGAAATCACCTGCTATGACAAGAAAATTTGGTTCAGTCATCAATCTTTCAAGAAGGGTGGAAAACTCTTGAAAAAATATTGGAGCAGTGATCCTTCCATCTCTTTTCCTCTGCGGACGGTAAACAACAACCAGACGAAGTGGCTTCAGCAGTTTCTTCCCAGTGAGGAAAAGATTCATGTATTCAAATGATTCTGGAGTTTCACACTTTTCTTCCCGTACATTAAAGCTCCTATGCAGGCAGACACCAATACCACCACCATGTCTGTCAGTTCGTGGGGAATGAAGAAATTGATAAGAAGGGAGAGTTGCCCCTATCTGCCAAAGACCGGTCATCACGGGCGTCACCAGTTAGCCAAGTCTCTGTTATAGCCAGTATGTCAATATTGTGGGAAATCACCAAGTCCGAAATCATATGGGACTTGTTCTTAATGGATCTCGCATTCCATAATGCAAACTGAGAAAGATGAGATACTTCATGCCGTTTCTCTCCATGTTGTACACTTTGAGATGACGGAACCCGGTTGTTTCTGATTTGCTTTTGAATTCGACGTCCTCCCTTAACTCCTCTATGAGTGGGGCGCTTAGAAGATATTCCAAGTGACTTTAGTGTAGACCATAACGTTGCATCCACTAAAGTGGTGGAAAGGGGTCTAAGGTTCAATAATTCTTCCCTATCATATTTGATGTGTTCTTTAGACGAACACTGCCAAGACAAAACAGCTGGTGATGAATCATTGTGTTCCTGACTGAGTGTGGAATTGCTTCGCTGTAGAGGGCCTGGATTTGGATGGATGTCGCCATGTTTTATTAGTTCAATACGAAAACTGCTTGTACCATTGGTATGATACAAGACTCTTCCTCCAACAAAAGACCTCCAAGAGTCTTCTGTATACCCTTTTTTAACTTGAATGGGTTCAGTCAAGCAGCCCTCATTGAAGTTGAAAGTGCAGCATAGAAGAATCAGAGCAAGGGGTGTAATCCTCCAAGACACCATTGTTCACTTCCAATGGTGTCACTCAGTAGTATGGTTGAGCGAATATCAATAGGCCATGTTGTCACTGTACAAGAAATATGGCCACTGGTCTCTAGTTTCTGAATTGAAAACAGAAAATCTTTATGCTCATAGACCATAAAGAGTAAACAAGTAAATAAGTCCACAATTGGCCAGTAGGATCAGGAAGGTATCCCAAACAGACTGATGTAAAATTAATCCAGTAGATCAAACGGTGTCAGAAGAAAAAAGTCAAGACTGAGGAGAGGGGTGCAGGGTGCTGCTAGGCGCACACACACACAATGAACACATTATGTGTAATCAGGAAGGCGGGTATTCTATCCCCACCTCCCTGGTGTAATCATGCCATCGCCTCTATAGTATAAGAGGCCAGGTCACTCTGTCACTCAGATAGCACAGTAAAATGGAGGTCCGATGTGTAAGGGAGTCACAACTCACGCACGCACAAAAATTCATTCACCGTTATTCCGTTTTACAAAAAACGCATGCACAGAGAGAAAAGACCCATCAAAAATCAATCATTCAATCATACTGTGCAAAAAAAAAAAATAATAATAAATGAAGCCATAATTATGCGATTCGTTACGAACTGCGAGACAGAATGTACTCTAAGAAACTCGAAAAATAAAATGTTGTTCATCATTACTGTTATATCTACATATAGCTCGTTTTGTTCTATTCTGTTTTACTATTATCTGCAGGCGGAAACAGCCTTGAAAACACAAGGACGAAAAGTGCAGAAGGGTCAAGCACTACCCACAGGGCTTTTAGATTTTATGTCCAGAAAGTTGATGATGAGGTCAGTTGAAGATAGTGCTCATGCATGCTCCAGTTTCTTTAAAACGTCCAACTCCAGATTCGGGTACGCATCCCTGGATTTCATGAATTCCATGGTCACACCCATTCTAGGATGGGGGTGACGGCCTTGGTTTTAAATTGCGCGCCAATCCAGCTGGAAGGAGGCGGAGCCATGACAATCATCATGACGGGGCGTCGTGAACTACGCGCACTGATGAACATTTAAACAGTGGGCGTAACGACTGAACCACAACAATTTGGCACGGCTTAAGAACGAGGATGGCATCTTCTTTCACAATCACAAAAGTCCCTTTTATTCTCCCTGATCTGTCCAGAAAGTGTACTGACACTGGTCCAATACTTCTAGCCGTTCGCACCGCGAACATCAAAACAAAAACGTAACAAAGACAAAGAGTAATATGAAATGAAATGAACATTCAAATTTGATAGGCTGATAACTTATTAACATACACACTTGTTACATGGTTACAACACTGTTGGTGTTTGTATCGTGTAACACGTTTCCTGTCATTGGCATATCAATATCGCGGCAAATTGGGAGAGATGTTCTCTCTCCTTTTCTCTTTTTATCTTTTTAATGTTTTCGTTATTTCCCCATTTTCACATCATCTATCACATACCGCATACTGTACTGTAGCGTGCGAGCTAATGGGGCATTCTGATTCCAATGGAGCACGCCCTTTAATTCAATGTGTCCTTCCTTGCCAAACCGATAAAGTGCAAAAACTATAAGTATAACTCTTAAAGATCTTCGCATAAATCTCTCTTCACTTACCACCATAGTTATTGTTTTTGTATTCAGTCCAAAGATGTAGTACGTTCCGACAGAAAGTCAGCATGCATTATAGATCCCCTCACTAGCGGCAGGAAACATAATGTCCTTTTACTAGTATTATGTTTGGCTAGCGTGCTCTGTTATTATGCACGCCCTCAAAGTTGGCAAAGGATGGTTCGAAGTAGTCTGGTTTCCAAACGCTGTGCCAATTACAGCCCGTTCCAAGAAGTCGCCTTTACCGAATAAGGCAAAGGCGGTCATACAGCTCAATCTGCTGGCTATACCTGTTTTCGTCATTAGAGGGCGTTAATATTCTGGGAAGCAAAATAGTCCACGCAGTTGGTCTGGAATCCAAAATAGGCTCGAAAGCGTGGCATGCCAAACATCTGTAAGACGTTACATCCATGAAATGTTATACCTTAACGTATTTCTTGTACTGTGAACACGTGGATTATGTGTATGTTAATCGCCGATTAAAAAAAACCCAAGAGTACATTTGTATATGCAGCAATTAAAAATATTTTACCTTGGAATTGGCCAAATCATTATTGCGTCCCTTTGAAAGTTTGGGTGGTGCTGTGTTTTATCGCTTCCATATCAGTCTTTGTTTCTGTACTGCGTAAAATGTCAGTTACGTCACTACAGAGCTCGTAAATTAACGCCATTTTGAAGACTGAATTATGTCAAGACTAATATCCATTCTCACTACATTGAGGCAAGTATGTCTTGGTTGATTTTTGCATTTTTGACTTGGGAGATCAAAACTGTCTCTCATCTTCCTCTCCGCAACGTGACTTATCCCCTTGTGACATTATGGAAATGAAGAAGAAGATGGAAGAGTTTTAAGAAAAAAAATAATCATCTACAACCAGGATCTGAACATAATAGGAGGCAACCTGAACGGTTGAAGATCAGTATATCATATCAGGTGATGGTCAGTTTATCGGGCGATGATCAGTATGTCAAACCGCGGACTCAAATCTTGGCCAGCTCTGCTACATCGTGGTTTAATACCGCAAACACCACTTAGAGTTTAAGTTTACATAACTTGAAACGTTTCGTAGCACTTAACGGTCGGCCGCTGTCTATACCTCGCGCCTTGTGATGCGGATCTCTCACCATCCACTGAAAGTATGGGAACCATGAAACGCACAAAAACTGACCAGAGCGTATACACACTCGTTGTACCTAGGCATAACATTTCAATTTCACTGGAGACGAGAGCGAAATGTGCGCGTCGCTATCAAGTTACCAAGTAATTATATTCCAAGTGTGCGTCTTGCGTTCTGCCTTGGTTCTGACCACTTTGGAAAACATTCCCAGTTGTAGTACTTGGCTGATGCAATTAGACCGCGACATGTGATGTCTGGAAGAAGCCACGGAGAACTTTGATGAAATTTCTCTATCCCCGATCTGGCATCCATTCATTACATTTCTATGCAAAGATATGCATGGAATATTAGGGTTGTTGTTGTTGGGGTTTTTTACACACTGACCTCAAATAAAGTAAAGATAATGAGATTGAAAGAGGCACTGGACTTTCAAGACACGAGACTCGCCGTCTTGTTGAAAGAAAAAAAAATAAGAATGAAACAACATCGTGCAAATGCCACCAACTGAAGAATTCGTCCAACACTAATATTCAAAAGTAATAATGACACCCACTTTATGTCTCATTTGCTCGTCCACACCGTGGTCACTAAAGACAATACAAATTAGTGATGTGATATGATATAACCCTACACCAAAATGATGCATTTGGGACTGTGCTATGCGTGCAAGGCCCAAGTATTCTCAAGAGAGTTCAGTGCAGTTAACAAGTAATAACACAGAGAGGTGTTGTCTAAAGGCCTGCTTATTGGGAATTTTTACCAGATATCAGGTAAGATGCAACAAACAATAAGATATATAAGTACTCACCTAAATGGCTAAACGTTGGAACACTTAACGTACAAACGTGTGTATGATAGGTTTTACACATCCTAATCACAATGAATGCACAATGTACATTGTCCATTGTCAAAGTCAGATCAGTATACATTTTAGGCCTACTTGTAACAACTTAATTTTATTTGAAAAGCAAGTTAAGCAAAACCACTTACACTAGTCCTTCAATGATAAAAAAAAAAGATGAGTAATATTAATTTACCACATATACATTAAAAAAAAGAAATGACAAAGCACGAAATAATCAAACTGAAAATGCTGAAAGAAAAATAAAACAAAACAAAGAAACCACTGGGTTGGGTTTTTACGCAAGGAGTATAGAGAGTGAAAGTTCCTTGAAGTGAAGTGACTGGAAGATTTGAGTTGGTCTGCTACTGTTAGGTACTTTTTTTTTAGAGAGATAACACTTTGTGCTGAAGATCCCGCTTCTTCATTTCGCAGAATGCAGAATTTGCACGTGAAAAAAAAACAAGAAAAAACAAGCGGGAATGATGTAGCCTTTAATCAAGACTCTTTGGAATTTAGTTCCTCATCCACAATCGCCACATATAGCAACGGATCCTTGGCACTCACGCAGACAAAGCCAAGAAGAAAACAAGCTCAAGTAAGACTATCCTATCGAAGTAAGACTATGCGATGTTGACCTAGACGAGACGTAGTAGTATTCGGCGGATGCTATCAAAACCGGGGGAAAAAATGATATTCAGAATCACCGTTGAATAATGGAAGCGTCCATCATCGTCACAGGTCTATGCAATATTCACTCCCCTGGTACACTTTGGTCTTCTCCATAAATATTGTGGGAGGCAAGGCAGCTTGACACATTTATGACGTTGGAACGGCACAGCTCCAAACTTTTCTGACAGATTCCAGGCCAGCCGGGAACAAGATGAGACGGTGTTTGATAATGATAGTTATCGGTCTTAGTTTTGTTTGCATCGGTGCAACTGATCTAGAGAAGGGTAAGTAGTTGTTAGTCTCATTAATATTCAATTTGGGCCTCTTCCCTCTCCTTCTTTCATTCTTCTTCTTCTTCTTCTTCTTCTTTCATTCCTCTCTCTCATCCCCGGACAGTCTCCGATTCTTCTACAAAGAAAACATTATCATGTTTGTTTTTTCCTGATCCACCAGGAACAAACATTGCCCGTATTACAAAAGTGTTGATCCTGTAAGCATGCTATATAATATCTACTTTTTGGTTGTGCTCAGTGTCAAACTCGGTACTCACTATATATATACATATATATATATATATATATATATATATATATATATATATATATATATATGTATATATATATATATATATATATATATATATATATATATATATATATTGTAAATGTAATCTGTTTGGAAGGTACATTGGTCTATCATATTTGTTTTTGCCAATATAACAAGGCAGTCATTTTTTTTTTTGTGATGGAAGCGGGTATTATGTAGCTTGAACTTGAATGAAATTCAAACATGCAATTGAAATTAATGTAATCGATGTGCAACTAAAACCATTTGACTCAAAATGTGTTGTTTTATAGTAGAAAATATTGTCATTTCATTGATTCACTTCCTATATTTTCAGTATCATTAATGAATTAATCCAACTACCCATGACTTTCTGAATCTTGGCACTTAGTCTTTTGTTGTTTCTTCTGGAGAAACTTTGTAAAAATGTATAACTTCAAAACTTTATAAAGTGAAGACAACATGTGTATGTGTTTTAAATGTGAAATCAGCAATTTCTTTTTCAGGTTGACCCTAGTAAACAAAGTATGATTAAACAGACAGAACTAAAGTCATACAATCCCATAGCTCGGTGTGGTAAAAACAAACAAACAAACAAACAGTAAGATCGTTTGATCATCGCCTCACAGCTTACCTATAATTTATGTTGATGTTCCACATAGCAATATTGCAGAAATCACGTCTACATTAGGTTTAGCAACTAAAGCCCAACCATGACGAATGATAATTTCTACATATTACAACTACACAACCACTCAATGCAAGCAACATATACATCCATACATATATTATGATCATTATAGAAAAGGGGGCATGGCATAGACTCACGTGCAGGTAAATTGCCCATTGGTGAGACGGCGAAATGTCATCAATGAATCACACCCACGAAAGCCCAATAAGGTTTCCTGACAATGGTTTTCTCGTCTTTTTTTTCTAATTAAAATTCTGTGTCACTCACCAAGCGTCCTTTGCTTAATATTTTTTCCCAGTTAATCCTCGCTTTGGTCGTACTTGATAAAATGTATATATACCTGACGTAAGTAAATATATGCATATGTACATATATTATATATATATTATATATCATTAGCTTTATCATTATCATTATTATCATTATCATTTTTTCAAGGGTATGGCATAGAATCACTGGCAGGTAAATTGGCGCCTGGAAAGACGAATTCATCACATCAGTTTATTTGCTAATGTGATCAATGTCATTTTGCTGTTGTGAACAATTGAAATAAATTTTAAATTTACTCTTTCATTTTGAAAAATGCAGTTTGCAAAGGTGGTTTGTGACCATTCCCTCAGGCATGGAGAGAAATATGATATCGGTTGTTTTTCGTTTAAGAAAGTTGGCAGTGCTTGGACAAACCGTCCTTCAAATCAAAACACCTATAGAGCGCACGAACGCACAAACTCACTCTCACTTTCCATTTCTATCGCTTTCTCTCACTCTTTTTTTTTCATTTCTTTTTCATTTATTGATATGTTATCCTCTGTTTTTTACTTAATGTATCTCTTGTACTATACCAATCGCGTGCTTTGTCTCTAAGACATATCAATATCAAAGCTTGTGGTAATTTGACACTTGAAATCTTACGTGAGTTTATCTTTTTTTTTTTTCCATAACACCAACAGGCCTGGAGCATAGCAGGAGGAAGAGATCAATGTATGAACTTGGCACAATGGTTGCCTGCGCCACGGGACTATCCCCGATGGCCTACGCCGACTACGGCTGCTGGTGCGGCCGAGGAGGACGAGGAGAGGCAGTGGATGATATCGACGGGTGAGATGAGAAAATAGGCTCAACTTTTTTTTTAATTCATTTTTCATTTTTATATTCTATTTCCAACAAAAGTGATGTAGCAAATAGAAATTTGAATTCTCATAATGACACAAAATCAAAACAACATTGTAACCAAGGAAAATACCTTGATTCATCTTGACAGCTATCTCCATACCATTGCTTGTTCTTATTGTATGACCGTTATTGGTTGGGCTACTTTTCTTTCTTTCTTTTTTGGGGGGTCGATTTATTCGACAATGACAGGGACATACGTTAAAAAATAATACACGTTTCTATGAATAATTCATGATTATTCAACTTTTCATGTATAGAAAAAAAAATAATTTTAAGATGTTCTTTATTAGATGTGGTCTGTTTTCATTTCATCTGCACACTAAGGTCTTTTGTTATCCTTAACTATGCAAAGAACAAATGTCTTACCTGGTAAGGCAGAGGTATATCAACAACATGGGAACTTTCAGACACGTCTTGTCTCTCAGAGGTTAGAGCGCTCCATGGACTGTGCACTTTTGGTTTGTTCGTCTGTTCGATTTGTGTCTGTGGATTACACTATTAACACTCCATGCTGTTTGATTGGCGTTGTAAATGCCAAGGTAGCGCTCACACATCATTGAAGATTGTTTGAATAATGAAAATGGAATGAAAATTTCATTGCGAAGCCATCATGGGTGCTCGAAACAAAATTCAAGAAACATGATCAGAAGCGAAGTGAGCAATCACCACGAGAAGAGCAGGAAGTGATAAAGAATGACACCACTATACGTATAAATGGCGGCCATGCATGATCCCGTGACCAGGGGGTGTTTCATCAACGAGTTCGTCAGAGGTTTTCACCGACAAATTTGCTATCAGCCAATCAGACGCAAGGATTTCAGTAGCTTTTAACAGTTGTCAGTGTAAATCACTGACAAAAAGTTTCATGAAACGGTCCCCTGACCTTGATTATTTGCGTCATTTTGTTTACTAGTTCAGCATAATGAGACTTTTATATTGTAGTTCCCGTTGTAATTTTTTTTTTTTTCGGGGGTGGGGAATTATTAGTTATTATAAGGGCAGTAAAGTGTGACCAACAAAGTGGTGGAGATTTTATCTAAACCAGAAATAATAAAAGTCAGATAAATTAGGTAATAAAGAAAGTTTCCCCATTTTTTTTTTTTTTTTTTTTTTTTTTTTTAGAAATCTGTCAGATTTATTGCAATTAAAACTCAGAGGCCCGAATTCACGAAGGTGGTACAAATGAAACCATGGTTTAAACCATGGACAAAAACCATGGAGCGCCAAGTGTCGCATGGAATATTTCGTTACGAAATCAGTCATTTCGTCGATGAAATGATTATTTTGTAACGAAATGACAACATTTTGAAACTAAATGAACATTTCGTCCTCGAAATGATAATTTCGTTAACGAAACGGTCATTTTGTTGACGAAATGACCAATTACGTAACGAAATATTCCGTGCGACACTTGGCGCTCCATGGTTTTTGTCCATGGTTTAAACCATGGTTTCATTTGTACCACCTTCGTGAATTCGGGCCAAATTGTCTGAAATGGGAATATCATCTCACCTCACATGATATTGCGAAATATAAAAGAATCATATGATCCGTTTCTTTATATCATTACACCCTGTTGATAATATGGAAACGACGATTATTAAAATACAATGCGGAATGAACTAAGCTGACAATATATTACACTTTAGGTTGAAGTCATCAATCAAAACCATGATCTATATATGCCTATAATGCTATAGTTTTAAAGTAATGATATCATCGCCCTTAACAGTTTCATCGTATATTCAGTTAATATATATTTAGTGAAATACGTGTAATGCAACAATTCCATTAAACGTTCTCATTTCGTGTTTAACGTTGACTGAATTATTTTTCATCAGTCTTTTCATCCACTTCTCATCCCCCTTGAATAATTTCAAGTACTGCATCGTCTCACTTGTAGTGTTCATGTTGCTCCTTCCACTCTACTTACTGCTCGGAGAGTAGTATTATTGCGCTGAATCATGACGTCACTCGATGTACAAACGTTTGTCGGTCTATAACCCTATAGCCGTTAGCGCTAGCGTGTGTTCGTGATGTGTCACTCACCACACGTCCTTTGCCTTCTTTTTAAATATATTAGCCTCAAATTGATGGTAGCACACATTATAATTATATATATATATATATATATATATATATATATATATATATATATGTGTGTGTGTGTGTGTGTGTGTGTGTGTGTGTGTGTTTACGTCCTGTTGTTGTTGTTGTTGTTGTTGTTGTTTTTTGTCCCATTCATTGCACAGCTTGCACGTTTTGGTAAAGATTAAGCGCTTGAATAGACAGATAGACCCTGTACTTCAAAGCCTCTTTTCTCATGTCCCACTTTTCCAGAGTGTGTGCTTTCTTACCAATAGTTAGATAGGTTAGGAGAGTCCATTTCAATTGAGCTATACATCATTGTAAAGCTTAGAGTCTCCTCTTTCAGAATCTGCCCTTGACTAAAGATCCATGTCTGGCGACTTTTTGTTGCTTTTGTGACGCAGGGTCACACACACGTGTGATTATGAAAGATATGCCGTAAAGCTAGAAGGGAAGGTGCAATTTCCTACAAGTTTAGCAGCAGTCCATCAGTGAAAAAAAAAAATCATTGGATCAGTGGAAAGCACAGCATGAAATTAGGAATTTCAATGGTGGATACACATGGGGTTCATAACTCTCGATGTTGTGTCCTGTTCACGTCTTCCGTGCTCCAGTTTGACATCCGCAACATTCGGGGTGGGGTGGGGAGAGAAGAAGTTTATGGGTACTATCGTGGAAAACAAAACGTGAAAAAGGACTGACGGAATAAAAGGACTATTATGACGAAAACTTTTTGCAAGTTTCTAATTCAAGATATATACAGGCTTCGGAGTTCTAATTTTAAACAAACTTCCCTTTCTTTCTTTTTTTTCAGTTATTAAAGTTGCCTTTAATTAAAGTTTTGGCAATTCAAAAGGTCGCATTAAAGCAGCAAGCAAGAATACAAAATCGCAGGATAATCATAATAATCCTATGTGCTTGCTATCAATATGTTCACATGTCGACACGTTTATGTTTTCAAGATTCAAGATTCAAGTTCTTTTCATTTTTTCTCCATACATAATTATCAACATAATCAATAACATAATTACGCTGAATGTACATGAAAGTAAAAAAATAACAACATAAGTATTCAAATTCATGAAATTCTTCCGTCGAGATGTTTTCATTGCAACTGATTGACAAATTGCCCTACATCGACGTAAATAACAACAACAACATAACATATTAACAACATAAGTAGTCAATAAAAAAAGATAAATTACACTTTTGATGGGGATTGCAGAAATAGGCATTTTGGTGAAAAAAAAAAGAAAGAAAATTTAATGGTGGAGGGAGATGGGGGAGCAACAAATGTCAGTTTTATATCCGACAGTAATTTTTATCTTCAGGGGTTATGGCATACACAAAATAAGAGAATCAGTATGTTGACGAAGGGAAAAAGTAATAATTATGGTAAAACTACTACTGGATCGATAGTTTCACAGCAACCATGGTTGGCGTACCTGTAATTACCAACATATCATTGATCACGGTTTAAGTTATACTATTATGTCATTTAAAGCTGTCATCCAGTATAGTGTCACGTGATCTTTCCCTTTAATTGTTAATGTATATGTATATACATTATATATATAATTACATAATTATATATTGCTGTTTTGTGAACAAAGTAAACTTAGTCAGTTAGGGAGGCATGATTAGGCGTCAGTCGAGTCTGTTCATGTAATTCCTCTTTTCTCCATCTCTGCTATCCCGCTATGTCCAGGTGTTGTCGAAGTCACGACCTCTGTTATCAAAGGCTACGTGAACAAAGGATATGCCGCCGATGGCAGCTTTACCTTCAACCGTACGGCTTTCAAAAAACGTGCTCACACACGGACACTCCAGTTTTAGAGTGCAGTAAGTATCTCAGTGATCCTCACATCCTAAGTAGACACGACCACTCGCACATAAACAAAGTGATAAAGAAAATTTTATGGGCCTTGCCCATTTATAAAGTTGTGTGTGTGTGCGCACGCAAATACACACACACACACATACACACACACACACGCACATAACATTAAAGGGACTGTACAGTACTGGTTTAGGTGGGGATTCATGTTTTGAACATTCCTACGTGAGATAAAGAAAAGCCTCTTATGAAATATGAAAGAGCATGTAATTTTAAGAAGGATTCAACGTTTATTTGATGAAAATTGGTTTTCAAATGGCTGAGATATCCAAATAAGTGCTAATAATAAAAGGCGACATGCCACAACTTTATTAGGATCTCTTTGTTTCACCTTGTTTTTGGATATCTCAGCCATTTCAAAACCGATTTTCATCGAATAAACTTTTGATACCCCTTACAACTGCATGCTCTTTGACATCTCAGAATGGTTTCTGAATATCTCGCAAAACGTTAAAAGCTAAATCCTCACCTCGACCAGAACTGTACACACCCTTTAAGAGACGGCAGCACATGCATTTGCATGTGCTGCCCCCAAACTGTTGAAATACTTACCATGACAAGCTAGGAAATCCTCAATTAAAGCACCCTGGATATAATTAAGACTCGTTACATATAACTTTCTTTATTTCACTGTCAACTAATGTTTATGTTCATCTGGAACTCTTCACGTGCAGTTTTATAAATGTTCTGCGCTTTTATGTATTGATAAGTCATTATTATTATTATTATTATTATTATTATTATTATTATTATTTACTTATTTATTTATTTATTTATTGTATATCATTATTATCATGCATCATGCTATCAAAGAGAAAACTTATCAAATGCCGTGTTTACAGAAACCTTTTCATTGATATTTGATCAAAACTAGAACTAGGGCAATAATGGAATTTGATATCCAATATGTTTGCGGGTTGTTATTTTCGAAACATGATATCGGTTACGATAACTTCATGCAGTTTATCAGTACCCAGTTCATGAAAGCAGAGTGAGCTTGTTCAAGCGCGCCGGAACACTTCTGGTTTTGGGGGGGCAAAATCTCAACGAGGGCACTTTATGTGACGATGTGAGATCCTCGGCGCCGAAGCGAGCGAGGGGGGAGGGGTGGAAAGGGGGGTACCCCCCCCCCCCCCCCCTGTAGGGAGCTTTTGTAAAAACAGGGTACAAAAGTCGCGTTTATAGACCATTTAAAAGCAAATTTCTACAGAATTAAACATAGTGAAAAATAATCAGTGCGAAGAGCTACGATTATTACATACGGGAGTACATAATAATGTGATGGTGTGAGATCCTCGGTGAGGGAGCGAAGCGACCGAGCGGGGGGAGGGTGTGGGAGGGGGGATACCCTCTCCCACGGTAGGGACTTTTTGTAAAAACAGAGTATAAAAGTCGCGTTTATAGAGAATTTAAAGCAAATTTCTAGGGAATTACTACATATTGAAAAAATCAGTTGGAAGGACTATGATCATAACATACGGGAGTACATTAATAATGTGATGGTGCGAGATCCTCGGCGAGGGAGCGAAGCGACCGAGTGGGGGGGGGGGAGGGTGTGGGAGGGGGGACACCCCCTCCCACGGTAGGGACTTTTTGTAAAAACAGAGTACAAAAGTCGCGTTTATAGAACATTTAAAAGCAAATTTCTAGGGAATTAACATATTGAAAAAAAATCAGTTGGAAGGACTATGATCTTAACATACGGGGGTATATTATGTGATGGTGTGAGATCCTCGTCAAGGGAGCAAGCGACCGAGCGGGGGAGGGTGTGGGAGGGGGATACCCCCTCCCATGGTAGGGACTTTTGTAAAAACAGAGTATAAAAGTCGCTTTTAAAGGGCATTTCAAATTAAATTTCTGAGGAATTAAACACAGTAAAAGAAATCACTGCGAAGGACTATGATAATAACTTATGAAGACTTTTCATTTTACTATAAGTACGGGCAGAACGAGCGAGCCACTTTCACTTTGCATTTTATATGAAATGTACTCATTAAAAGCTTAAACATGATCGCATCGTTCGAACAATAAAAAATATTCTTATATTGCTAGAAAGCAAAGAAGAAAATGAAAAATGTAAGGTTTACTAAAGGTATGGTTCAGCGGGCACACTCGAGGACACGAGGCTACCATCTATACACTAAATTTACTCATAAGTTACTATTAGTGTATAGATACAATAATGTATGTTGTTAGTGTATTATAATTTTCGCCCCGTTAGGGGCGAAAATTTTTGCATTTTTAGTTATGAAATTACAACATTTAGACAAGAAATATGCCTTTATTGTTCATTTTGGTCTTTAAATCAGTGATTAATCATTTGTTACAGGGGGCACTTTGGGGGGGGGGGGCAAAAACTCGTTTTGCCCCCCCAACATTTTGTTTGGGGGGGCAAGTGCCACCCCTGCCCCCCCCCCCCCCCCCCCCGCTTCCGGCGCCCTTGAGCTTGTTTTATTTTTGTTTCAAGTTTCCATCAATTGTACGTCCTCACCTTAATTCAGACACCCATTACCGCTAATTTGTTTTAACTCCAGAACATGATATGGAAGATACAATCTCCTCTTAAATTCTAATAAAGCGCATGTAAATGATAATTATCTGTATATACAATCTATATAGATCATACTATGAAAATAATATGTATGTGGTATATATTAGATCTACATATATTATAATTATATCTCTGAAGAGAAATATAGGAAATGATTATGATGAAGATCTGTAAGGAAGCAAGTGGTGGGTTTGTAAGGCCATAACATCAAGACATTATACATGATTTGCATGGTGACTAACCATACATCTGCGTTTTTAAATGTCATCACTTTCTTATATCCACATTCGTTTTCACTGAAGTACTGTTTTAATTGTTTTCTCTCTGTTTCGCTTTGTCTGTTAAACCGCCCCCTTTCACTCTCCCTCCATCTCTCTCTCCCTATATATATATATAATATATATCTCTTTTTCTTTCTTTCAGCCGGTCGCCGAAGATGTGCGTTCGAACTGTGCCAATGCGATCGAACTTTCGCCCTGTGCGTTCGGGAGCATAGAGAATCGTTTAATCCCGAGTACAAACATTACAACCAGCGAAGCTGCCTCTGAACTTACTGTGATCGCAACTTCTACTGCTGTTGTTTTTTTTTTTTTCGCTTTGTCTGTCTATGTCTCTATAATCTGTCTCTTTCTCTCCTACTCATTCACTCACTCACTCTTTTTTTGTCTTAAGCATTCCATCCTTAGGTGTATATGACATTGTAACAATGATTTGTAAATGAATGAAAAGGTGCTACGCCGATTTCGGCCATTGTAAACTCAGGTTCCAGGTATAGACTGGATGTGTGTGAGCACTTGTGATTGCAATTAAATGTCTTGTTATATGGGATTATAGGTACCTGATTGGTATTAGTCAATACTGTTTGCAGTGTCATTCAAATACCAATGCTTACTTCGTGAACTTAAAATGATCATACTTCATGTTAGTGTAGGCTTCGTAGTAATCATAACCTGTTGTTTGTTGCCCATAATGTATAGTACTAGTATTTGGTTGGAATCTCTCGAGTGGTACAATGAACTGAGTACAATCTAAGTGATGTTACAGCTTCAGGTCTACGCCTTTTGTATGGATTTATGTATGAGACATTCTCAAAATAAATGCGAAAGAAACTGTGAACTCTTTTTTTGGTATGATTTCTTTACGGTGTCAAGTGCTAATGATGAAATCACGTATTATCAAATGCTTTCTAATCTTGATTTTGTATTTTCTTATATTGTTGTAGGTCCTCCCAATTTCATTTTAGTTCATTTTGGACAAGTATGTATCAACACCAATAATACTGGATATAAGATAAATGAAATCGTAGTCGATTATCATATCTAATCTAACAATAGATTCTTTGGATATAAAATGTAAATCATACAATCATGTCGACATTTAAGTGAGCTTAGTCACATATTAAAGACAGAATAAATGCAGCTTGCTGTCAATCTTAAGTGACGATTAATGAATAGAAAGAAATAAAGTAAAGTAACATTGGTCTCAATGTGAAATAACATATTGGAATTTATAACAAGGTTCGAAGTTTTGAAACATCACCCACTTAGAAGTAAACCTGATTTTTTTCTGTAAAACAAAAACAAAAACAAAAAAACCCTCACAATCTATTTTCATTGTATCACCTCATAATACATGTAATAAGGTTTTTTTTTGTTTTGTTTTTTGTTTTTGTTTTTTACAGCATATAGGAAAGTCACACATATAGCTTGTTAGTATAGATTATGATTATATTCAGTTTTTCAACGATTGGGATTTGTCGGAGAGTCCATTGTGTAGACATAATACTCAGCATGCCTTTACAACGTTTTCTGTTTTTTAGTCTCAATTAAAGAAAAGGCGAAGAATCCCAACTTGTTTTGAAAGTCATCTGCTAGCTTGTACAGCGAATATTTGTCAATAGGTAGTGATACATATATAAATAGATAGATATGAATAAATATATGTAAATATAATATATATTATATATATAAAAGATTATATGCATATATATACATATGTTATAAATATATTATATATATATATATACATATATATGAATATATGAATACATATAAATATATATGATATATATATATATATATATATATATATATATATATATATTTATATATTTATATATTTTTAAACACATTGTGAGATTATGCAATTTACATTTTCCCCTTATAAACTATCTTCCACACCACTCACATGGCACACCTCATCAAATCGGAATATACACCGGAAACCATTCATCTACTGAGTATATGCTTTGTATTAATTTTAAAATCAAAATTATACGCCCTATCGAGCTGACAATGTAATATTTGGTATCATTCAGCGAGGGAATCTGTTGAGACTTGAACCATGATGAAACTGTTCAGTTCTAGTCATCTTATTTCGTTATGGAGCATGTTTATAGTTCAATTTTCTTTGTGAACTAGTCTACATAATGCTTGTGCCAATTCTGTCAAATATGTATAATTCTGATGAATAATTCTACATTATTTCTGTGCAGGTGCATACTATATCTGTGTATATTAAAATGAAGACAGATTGTATTCTTTTTAAAACCTTTCACACAGCTCTGGTGACAAAGGCCAAGCTGCCCGAAAGATTGATAGAAAATGAAATATATAAACATCCCTATGATATACCTATATGAATAATATCTTCCGCGTAGCCCTACACAATCATGATGCTACTGCCACCCAAGGATACTCGGTACGAGCGACATTACTTTGCCCCTAAAGAGACCGATTCGGTTTTAAGCCACTGTAACTTTATGCCGGTATTAACTGGTGGGGGGGCTTCCAAAATAAGAAAAAAAAAAGAGATGATTAAATTTGTAATGCAATGAATAAGGTGAGGTGTACTGATATGTCAGTGCATTAATAAACTATATTTTTGGCATGTTGAAGCCTCCCTCCCCTCCCCCCCCCCCCCCCGTTAACTTAAAATAGATGTCAGTATATAAAAAAAAAAAATCCAAACCCAACAGGCACATACATACATATATATATATATATATATATATATACATACATACATACATACATATAGGCCTACATACGAAGAGTTTGTTCGCAAAAAACCGATATGTCCATTTTTGAAGATTTTAAAGTATGGTCTCTGTCATAAAGTACAAAATAATACCTTTTGAATGATATATTGCTCACTACCAAGGGCACATTTTTGAAGTTATGGTCAAAAGAAGCAAAAATTTTCTTATTATTCTCTTTATTTTTCTTGACCTTTAATCGCAAATATCTCCATTTGGCAAATATGGACTTATCGGTTTTTGCAAACAAACTCTTCATACATACATGTATACACATATACATACACACATACATAATAATATATCACAGCGGAGGAATGTCTTCGACATGTTTTATTGAAAGGCACTCGCATTCTTCATTAGTGTCATTGTAAATTGTCATTCCACATACCGTGTTCAAGAACACAAGACCACGCGAATCTTTCCCTTTATCCTATATACCATGTTTTATATTGAATCATTACAATATTATGCTACGATATTCATGAAAGCGTTAAATGTCCATCTCCAGGTTGGGTTTAATAAATACAGAAATATCTGTGAAAGAGGTGGAAGTCTATCAGATTTGGGGAAGATTTTGTAGGTTAGACAATCTTAACAGCTACATAACGTTCTCACAAATTCATATGGCATGTACAAATTCTCTGAGCTATACCTCGACACAACTCTCATTTCTCCCAATTTGAATAGATAAAGATTGAGAGGTACCGTAATTCTACCCTGTGTTGTTATAAGAAATATTTGTTGTGGAATGCATTCTGGTAACTAACAGCGCGCTTCGTGGGATAGTGATAATAATATATTTACAGTTGTATACATTGGTATATAAGCATATTATCCATTCAACTTGGCTTGACCAGCACTGGTCAAATTTCTTAGACCAACAAGCAGATGTTCAGTCTGAAGAGGCAAACCCATGTACTTCACGTGCTGGATATTATTTGAATTTGGCGGATATACAACACCTGCGAATCGCCGGCAGTACGCGGAAAAAAAAAAGAGGCCAAATTACTGTGCTATCCGTTGTTGGATCTACTCATCTGCACAAACCCGGATGTGGGTGGCCAACACATCTGTCGCACGTGCAATTTACATTTCACGTTGTTTGGGGTAACAAAGTATATCAAAACATGCATTAAGAACTTTAATGAACCGAGAGTTTTTAGGGAGTCCATAATGACATTGTTTACCCGATCAGTTGTCAGCGAAGTTTTTCCTTATGATGTGTTTTTTCCCCCTGTCCCCATACACCTGCGAGTTCAAACAACATACACACAGATGCGGCTATATCAGAAACTACAGTGTTGATCGTAACAAATAGATGTTAGATAGTTCGCTTCAATCAATTAGAACAAAATTTTTATTATGACAATAATATGAATGACATTCATACTGCAAATTATAATGACGACAACTATACAATGATAACTTAAAAAAAATAAACAATGATCTTAAAGGGATAGTATAGTATTGGTGGAGATGAGGATTGGGCTTTTAACTTTTTGCGAGATACGAAGAAACCACTGATGAAATAGTACAGAGCATACCATCCTAAGAGGAATTCAAAATCCATTTGATGAAAATTGGTTTTGAAATAGATGAGATATCCAAAAACAAAGTGAAACAAAGTGATCGTAAAAAAAAAAAAGGTGGGTTCCATCTTTTGTAAGAATCGCTCTGTTTTAGGTATCTCAGCCACTTCAAAGCCAATTTTCATCAAATAAACGCTGAATTTCTTTTGGAATTACATGCTCTTTTACATTTCATGAGAGGCTTCTCATCTCACCAAGAAATATTAGAAACCTGAAGTTAGTTCGTAACCAAAACTATACGATCCCTCTAAATTGATAATGAAAAATGTTGGTTCTGTGCCTTGACACAGTATAGAATGAGATTTTTTTTTTTGTTTTTGTTTTTACAGCAGAAATAATATCATCAGGGCTCGAGCCATATTATGTTCATGCAATTCCACGGTCAGCTCTATAAAAACCCATTTCGAATACAGGCGGGCGAAAGACTTTCTATACGCAGGTATATTATTACTATTGACTTTATAAAAATGATAGGGACCGCTTTTGTAATTGAGCCGAATTCAATGATCGGCAAGTTCTAGCATCCAGGTGTTCGTGGAGCAAAGATTCCACTGCAGTTTATGGGTATGGAACTGAGAGTGACCTCTGTTATCCTAGACACTTGTCTTGTGTGTAATTCGACCCAAAAAGTGAGAACGCGTCGATGGACTGAATTACGATTTGATATTTTGTTTCACATTATTTGTCTACTATGAAACGATTGCAATATGATCCCAGCCGGGGTGAACAGAACCTTACGAAAAGAAATAAGAGAGAAGCTATGTTACCGGTATTTTCGGTTTCTGAATTGGAAATGCGATGTTGGCTTGTGGTGTAACCTGGTTTTGTGTATCTATTTCTTTTTCTTTTTCCCTCTTTTTCTCCAGGTAAACGTATTCAAGGAAACTAGAAAGCTTGTACAATTCGACATAAAATTTTCAATTTCGTTCAATCAGTACTATGGTACATAGACACTCTTGCCCATGATATAACATAAAGATAGCAATATTGCATTAATCATAAATAGCCGAACGAGAAAGCAATACAGGAGATGGCCATCTCAAATCTGGGACCTACGCTTGACACTGGGACCTACGCTTGACAAACTTGCTTTTAAGTAGGTTCCTTCATATTTCTTTAGCATTCATTCTCAGATTACAACTTTCATAGTTCGACCACTATATTTTAAATGTTTGCAGTAATCTATATGTTTGTCTCCTATATGATATAGCTAGATATCATGTAGGCCCTATTTTTATTTTGTAATATCATGCCTCCTAGCTGGATATCATGCATTATTCGATTTTGTTATATTTGATGTATATTTTCATTGAGAAATCTGAAAATAAAATTGAAATTGAAATTGAAAATTGGATGGGGCCCTACGTAATACATGAAAATTAAATAAAAAAGAATAATACATAAGAATTTGTGTGCACGTAAGTGTTGGATTGTGTGGTTTAGATGGATGCCTGTCCATATTTTAATCTAGTGGGAATACATGTGCGACAGTGCAAGATGTTCAGGTGCGGGTTTCTTCACTCTGTCACCCCTCTGAATAATATCTTTCTTTCATTCTACATGTGCTAAGCTGGCATATCTTTGGTATAAAATTTAGCGCAGGTGTAACCGTGATAATATTATGGACTTTTCGATTTGCACGTTGAGCCAGGCGTCACCCTGTTGTGACGTAGTTTTTACGTACCGCGCATGCGCGAGTGTCGACCCTCGGCTCATCGCACAAATTTCGAACGCGTTCACCCCGGTTATCACCGTCCACCCATCGGTTGCGCCGCGCTCAACCCACCCTTGCTATGACGTCACACTCCTCTCGGGTATCGTGCGAAAGAGCACGATGACTCTCGAGAAATCCGTGCTCAGTTCACCCGTTTTCCTTTTTCTTTCGAGGGAATATTTATATTCTAATTACATGAAAGCTTATGATCTTGATACGTCACAGCAGCAGCGCTGACATACAAACTACAGCCTCTGGTACCTACTTTCTTTGCCGGTTTTCACTGTTTCGCTCTTTGCAACTGCCTACCGTAGTCCCACACATCCATTTACACGTAATGCTGTACGCAAACAGATTTTGGTGCTTTTGGCCTAGCTAGTGCAGCAGTGCATTTGCCTAGTAGTCTTACCATGCATCATGTTTTAAAATCCACATAATTCCTCCCAGGATACGCATCTAGTCAAAGACAAAATAAATATTACAAGTACAGAAACGAGTCACAAATTCCGCTTATATGCACGCAAGGCACAGGGCCTGGTTGCCTCCTGCACACGCCACGAGACGTGACGCCGGCGCCCGAAATCGAAATGTGTTTAAGCAGCGGGTCAACGTACAGACGTGACGCCTTGACGTACGGTTGCGCTCGGCGGCACGTCCTTCTCGTTCACCCAATCGAAAACTCCCTAATGATAATGATCATAGTAATGATAGTAATAACTAGAAATGTCGCTACAGCGACTGGTTATACCCCCGCCAAACAACATTTCATAAGCTTTGGTCAAAACAACATTTCATAAGCTTTGGTCAAAAAATGAGGAAGTAGTTAAATCCGCAAGATCTTTCCTTGATCTTCTGCCATTAATATGCCGTTACCATGGCAACGTACTTTCGGGTACTGTCGAAAAATGCGTCTTGCACATCTACAACCAAAGGCACACATCTGTACCAAGTTTCATGGATGAAACATGAAGCAGTTTTGCCATGAAGCATTTTGCCTTTTATTTTACCAATAACATGCCGTTACCATGGCAGCGCACTTTTTGCCACTGCGGAAATATGTGTCTTGCACATTAGCATATTCAGATGAACATCTGTACCTAATTTCATAAAAATTGATCAAAAACTGTGGGAGGAGTTCGCGACGCAAGATTTGTACCCATTTTTGCCCATAATATGCCGTTACCATGGCAACGTACTTTTGGGTACTGTCAAAAAAATACGTCTTGTACATCTACAACCCAAGGCACACATCTGTGCCAAGTTTTGTGGGAATCGGTTGAAAACTGAGGAAGTAGTTCGCGACGCAAGATTTGCAACGGACCGACCCGCCCGACCGCCCGACCGCCCGACCGCCCGACCGCCCGACCGTCCGCTGATTCCTATATACCCCCTTCAAACTTCGTTTGGCGGGGGTATAATAATACCAATGATAGTAACTAGACTTGGAATTTGTCAACACTGACAAATTAGGTGATCCGATCTTTTCGAAAATCAATGATTTGAGTTCTGATCCCAATATAGGCATGACCATACAGGTTTCATCTGTGTTTAGGACCATTGGCCGTGTGATGTTTGGATTCTCATTTAGAAAAGGGAGTCAGGTCTGCCATCTCTGGTACCAAATTCCGTATACACTATAACGAAGATACAAAATGAAGTACAGTACATATGACCTTTGACCCCACTTTGCACAGCCAACATGGCATCTGAGCAAAAAGTGGTTATTTTGTGAAATGATCCTTGTAACATAGTCTTTACGTGTGCAAAATATGGAAAAGATAAGACATGTATTCACCAAGATACAAGATGATACATTTATGACCTTTGACCCTAATTTACATACCCAAGATGACGTCTGATCAAGTAGTTGTTATTTTATGAAATAATGTACGTGACATGAACTAAACATGTGCAAAATATGGGGATGATAGGGGGTGTTTTTCTTGAGTTATTTCAGAGAAAGTTGCAGAAAGAAAGAAATATCTCAATACATCGAAGATAAGTTTGATTTCAACCAAGTTTTTGACGTAATCTCGGCGTCGTATGAAAAAATAGAGAGAACCTCGACGACACCTCAACGTCTCAGCTACAACATACTAAAATCTGGGAGAAATTCACCGAAGAGTAAGTGAGCTAGTGCTCGATAAAGACCGTCATGTCAATTTTCATTTCCAGAAAAATTCCCTCCCATAGAGATAACACGTAAACTGGTTAAATTTGACAAGGTTACATTATATCCATTTTCACGAGGTGAAGACATCATCCGATTAAAACTTTGATTGAACAAAACTTAAAGAGTATTAAATTGGCTACAACATACTAAAATCTGGGAGAAATTCACCGAAGGGTAAGTGAGCTAGTCGTCGATAAAGACAATCAGGTCAATTTTCACATCTAGAAAAATTTACCTCCCATAAAGATAACACGTCATAACGAAGATACAGGAAGAAGTACATATGACCTTTGACCCCACTTTGCACAGACAAGATGACCTCTAAGCCAAAAATGGTTATTTTGTGAAATGATCCTTGTAACATGGTCTTTACGTGTGCAAAATATGGGAAAGATAAGACATGTATTCACCAAGATACAGGATAAAACATCTATGACCTTTGACCCTAATATACATACCCAAGATGGTGTCTGATCAAGTAGTTGTCATTTTGTGAAATAATGTACGTGACATGAACTAAACATGTGCAAAATATGGTGGTGATAGGGTATGTTTTTCTTGAGTTATTGCAAAGAAAGTTGCAGAAAGGAAGAAATATTTCAATACATCGAAGATAAGCTTTAATTTCAACCAAGTTTTTTGACGTGATGCCGACTCCGTATGAAAAAACGAAGGGCACACTTACGATAGCCCAAAGTCTCAGCTACAACATACTAAAATATGGGAGAAATTCACCGAAGCGTAAGTGAGCTAGTGCTCGATAAAGATAGTCATGTCAGTTTTCATTTCCAGAAAAACTGCACTCCCATAGAGATAACACGTAAACTGGTCAAATTTGACAATGTTACTTTCAATCCCTTTTTACGAGGTGATGCCGTCATCCAATCAAAATATTGTTATTATATGACTGAAAGACCATTTAATAAGCTACAACATATTGAAATTTGGATGAAAATCAACAAAAGAATAAGTGAAATATGCTTGAGTGAACTTAAAATTCGATGACGTCATTTTGAAAATTTACTTTTTTTATTTTATTAAGAAATTTGATATCTTTTCATCATTTTTCCAGCATCGCCAACCCATGAAATGACATGCAAAACTCATCAGCTTTCAGAATATGTAAAAAAAAATGGGGGGTCACCGTCCATCCTGACGAGTAAAATCGGATTCAAAATTGGCGGTTTTTTTTGCATTGTTGCACTGTATATCACCATTGACGCGCGCGCGGAATTTCAACTTTGACGGGCCCGTGTGACGTCATATTGAGTCGGATTGACTTGAAACTTGGTAGAAATATTCCTTGACATTATAGGCATCCGATAAATGTGAAAAAATGGGAAATTTCTATTGCATAAGAGCTGTGCGTGCGTATATGTGCGCGCGCGTACGCGTCCGTCCAATTTTTTCAATTTTTTAAAAAATGCGCCGATTGGTCTGAAACGTGTGCAAAAAAAAATTTGAGCTCGATTTGAGCATACAAATATTTCAACGCGCGCGTACGCGCACGTTTTAAGAGAAAATATGAATTTTGATTATATGAGTAGAATGCGCTTGACTTGAACTATATGTGACGTAAATTTCATTGAAAAATTCCATTCCATTAATGAGATAGGAGTGAAAATGTGTTTTCATATAATGACGTCATAGTGACGTCACGGTCGACTGATCACTATGATTTTATAAAATTTGTCGTCTTTGGGACATGATACATATATGGTATGAGTTTGAAGTTGATACTCTGAGTACTTTCTGAGTACGTAGATACACAACTTTTGTCCAGAAATAAAGAAGAAGAAGAACCAACAAAGAATCCGTACAGATACAGAAGGTGATCCGAGAGGATACTCGGATCACCTAATAACAATAATTCTGATAATAATGACAATGTCTTCTTTATCCAGGGTTGCCTCTTCAGTGTTGTCCCTGCTCTATCAGAGAACCCTGCCATTATCATTACTCTAGCGTTGACAGGTACCCATTTATACACCTGGAACTTAAACCTGTTCATTTACCTGAGTTCATGGGTAAATATCAGTCAGGTATATGCAAAATTTGCTCCAAATCCAGCATGTCCGAATAAATGTTCCAAACACACTGAAGAAGAACTTAGAATTTGTTTATAGGAAGGAAGTGATTTAGCGCGCTTGTAACTGTTTGAGTGCCCACTATACTAAAGTATGCGCCCACATACATTAGTAAAATATGAATAATGCACATGTGAGAGTGCATTAGTGGATATGCAGCGCACTCAAGGGTATTCACAGTAGTGTAACATGCACTCCGCCACGCCTCGTGCATGTTGCACAAAATTGTGAATACCAGAGTGACCTGCATCTCCACTAACATCAGGAACTGAAACCTGTGCATTATTTGTTTTATAAAATGGTCTTATGAACTATTTTTTGTCAATTTAGGCATACCTTCATGAGTAAACATCAGTCAGATCCAACACGTAGAACTTTCTCAGATGTCAAGATGTCTGAAGAAATGTTCTAACCACACAGAATACAAATTAAAAACTTATTTTCAGTAAATTTCTGGGGGTGTTTCATCAATTTAGTCAGCGCTGACAAGTTGTCGGTCTCTGACAATTTCAGCAAAATTCTTGGTTCTGATTGGCTGAGAGGCTCTGGTCACTGACTGTTACTATGCTTATTGTCAGAGACTGACAACTTGTCAGCGCTGACTAACTTGATGAAACACCCCCCTCCCCCCCCCCCCCGATTGAGCTCGCCTGCAACTGATTGGGTGCGCACTGCAAGTATACAATTGTGACGTCACTGATCGCAATTACGGCAAGCCACAGTCACGCGCGTTAACCTTGATAAGGAGACGAAATACGTATGTCTGTAATCGGTATGAAATTTCTATCATATTTGTGGAGTGGCCAACACTCTTACCCAGGATACAGTAATCCTTTGCCTTGAAGACGATATGTACCCCCTCCCCCCCCCCCCCCCCCAATGTATGGTTAACATAATGATACACCCTGTTTTTCAAGTAAACATTGCGGGTTATATTTACAGTACTGAGTACACAGTTTCTGGCATTCTTTATCGCAACATAAAGTTCAGAGTGTAAAGGTGAAGTTTGAAGAGGCCCAGTCTCTAGAGCTATAATTTTGCCCTAAGGAGCGCCACCAAAGAAACAGAATAATTATACAGCTATGATATCATGTTCATTTGTTCATTTGTTCATTCATTTTAAATCTGTGAAGATGGCTGGATAGCCCATATTCAGCTATGTTAAGCTGGTCTTCCATGGGGTCCAGTTGGATGTGAGACCACTTCACCGGATTAAACACCCTGCTCTTTTCGATGAATGAATGAAGCGGGTTCTTTTACGTGCATGAGTTGTTACTCTCTCATACACGGGACCTCCATTTTATGTCCTATCCGAGGGACAGAGTGTTTGTGCCTCTTGCTAGAGGGGACGGTATGCCTACACACAACATTGCTCAGTCCAGACTCGGGTTCGAACCCGGGCCGCGTGATCGTGAGGCAGACGCGCTACCGACTGAGCCAACTCACCGCCCATGAGATACAAGTTTTTGCATAATCAAATGGACCTCCTCAACAAAAATACGTGGACGTTGTCAACATTGTGTGAACATCTTACATACACATTTTACTTACTAATATGTGCATTACTTGTTCTCAATCAGGGGGAAAGAAAAATAAAGAGAGCTAGTTATACATTTTATATATATTTTTAACGAATCATAATAGACATGTAGTTATCCCTTGCTGGTGTGTATGATTTCAATGACACGCATTTCAAATTCCACGTATTTCTTTGTACATTTTGTTGAAAAAAAAAAGTGAAAAAAAAGTTTAAATCATTAAAGTCAGGAAGAATACAGATAAGCTACTATCATTATTACATTAACATAGGCATGTATAACTGCTGAATCACTCTTTGATCTGTAATAACACATACCACGAGTAGAATTATCGTAATCAAACACAGACGTCTGCACATGCCTCGCTCATTCATCTTGGAATTGATAATATTAGCTAGACTTCGGCGATTTCGACATTTTGATAAATAGTGTTCTGTGCCGGTGGAGGGGGATGCGCCTCTGGCCACTCCGACGACGAGGGCGCTGCCTCCGGTCCTCCACCACTGTAGCCAATGGCGACATTACCATAGAATGGTTCATCGCTGGTCGTCTCCGGAGAGCCGGACTGCTCGTAGTCGATTGCGCGCAGGTATTCCGCCACGACATCGTGGATGAAAGCATACTCTTCCTGCGGTATCAAAGACAACAATGCGCAATAGCTTAAAATCTTCTTGCTTTGTCTGCGCTCATCAGTCAACGAACAGTTGCGAAAGCCAGAATGCACGGGCAATGCAATGGCAACAAAGAAAAATGCGATACGTTTCTTCTTGGCGATTTTACACTGCAGGATTTTAAACTGCAAAGTTTAAACATTGCAAATTTTAGTGCAGCAATACACAATTATCTCATTTAGATTATTCATTTTTAATGCAAAAGGTGCGTGTGTGCATGTAAGTCTGACGTAATAATCGTCCTGTTTTTACAGTTCATGTGCAATACTGTATAATACACTCGCCTCGGTTTGAACGAAGTGGGTCCGATCAGCTCTAAGCATCTTTACTGTATGGAAGACGTCCACTGTTGTTCCCTCTGATATCTGGGCCAGGCACTCCATGGTAACGCAGAACACCCCCGTGCGACCAACACCACTCCTGTGTAACACAAATTAGATGGGATGTCGCAAGTCAACCCTCTGCGTGTCATATCAATCCACATTACCCGTCCACAAGTTTGCGTTAGCTATTTTTCATTTCATTTCATTCCATTTTACTTCATTTCCACAAATAATATACAATACAGATGACATTTGCATATAAAAAAGTACAATGTGTCTTTTGCATAATTATTTAAGTGAAATTAACGCAGATCATTTTTATAGTACGCGATCAATGGAACTTAAACGTGATGACATCATCATATTCATTTGATTGCATATTCATTTTTACTGTTAGAGAGCTGTTTGGCGAAAGTTAGCTAGACTTCACACAATTTCATAGCTTCTCTAATTTTAATGCGATTTTGATCAATATTCAATTTTCGCTGCTATGCTTATGTCATGAATATAATCATATTTTATTTATGTACGTAACATGTTATGGGCCCAAGGAAAAAATGGTGGCACTCAACGCGTCACATATATCATCAGTGATACCAAACAAATCACCACCAGACTTTGTCTGGGTAACAGCAACTAACATCTTTATTCTCGTCCTCAAGGGCCATGTCTTTCTCGAAAAACCCTCGAGGCTTTCTGCGTCACGTGGGCTGAACATGGCACACTAATTTACATAAATACATATTCATGACAGTTTAGAATTTTTTTTTTCTTTTCAGACCGACTTCGTCCTTTGCTGTCTCCTTCCTCCAGGTGACCCTCATCCCATCCCCCCACCACACACTCCTTACCCATCATTATATTCCGACTACACATTCTGCATAGATGAACACTCACAAGCAGTGCACCAGAAGGGGTAGGTTACCATCGACCTCGGATTGTCTTTTGGCATCTCCAATGAGCCTCAAAAGGGCGCCCTCTGCCGCTCTTCTCCCCGTGGTGGCCTGCGCGCGCATATCGGTGGGCCAACTGCGAAACTGGAGCTGTCGGACCACGTGGTTGAGCTGCGATGAAGAAAATGGATATATGAGTCTGTAGACCTACAGTCAGATTTACTATTAGTTGACATGGTTGGACTAACCTGAGGCTGGCGCGCACGTAGTCAGTTCTATTTCCTGAATGTGTCAGGTTCATAACCATATGCACGTGTCGTCATGTTTCAAGAGGAAGAATAATACATCAGCTTAGATAATTTATTAGTTCATTCTGCATGCCATCATGATACTGAATTCATTAAAGTATAAAATTGTGACAAAGAAGATGAACGGTAACAAATTTATTGGAGTATGAATGATTGTGAACGATTTATCAATAAATAACTCTTTTGGGTTGCGTGTTGTTGCTTTCTGTTTGTTTGTTTGTTTTGTTGTTTTTCCGAATAGGCCGTATTTCTACACCTAGGCATCTGTCTGTTTCAAAGTCAACACAAATTGCTAAAAGAGGACACCACTGTTTATTACACTATCATTTTATCAAGGCTTACGGAGGTGAGCTAAATGCATGTTTATGTCCATACAAATGAAATCGAATAGCTGTTAGGGATAGATCAATAGATAGATCAATAGATAGATGAATAGATAGATTGATTATTGATTGGTTGTTGATTGATATATTGATATGTAGATAAATAAATAAATCAAGAAATCAATAAAGTAGTGGAGAGAGAGAGAGTGATAAAAGACCTTTCTACAAAGGTTACCTCTGATGACGTCAACTGGACATTAATGGTTCTAACGACCATGTCATCATATTCCGTTTCATCCAGCGTCGAAACTGCGAAGGATCCGAAGAACGCCGTGTCTTGATCCTCGTCGGGCCAATACTTTGCACAGCTCTGGGAAAAAAAAAAATGTGGATTGCTTCAAAATAGGGCCACTTAGGCTACAGAATGAACATAAAGGATACACTACGACCATAGATTCTCAATCGTAAGGTCCCTTGTTTGAGTCTACGGGCAGAACTGCAGCGGTCGTGCATTTAAAGGGATTGTATAGTTTTGATTGAGATGGGGATACAGATTTGAACTTTTTGCGAGATAGTTAGAAATCACTTATGAAATATTACAGAGCATATACATTTCTAAGAGGAACTCAAAGTTTATTTTACGAGAATCAGTTTTAAAATGACTAAGATATCAAACACACAAAGTAAAACAACATCGTCCTAATACAAGGTGGGTCCCACCGTTTATTAGGACCTCTTTGTTTTTTGATATCTCAGCCATTCCAAAACCAATATACATTGAAAAAAAAAAGAGTTTAATTCCTCTTAAAACATTACTGTATTCTCTTCCATACTCATGAGAGGTTTCTCATTACCTCACACAAAAAAAAAACAGAGTTTGAAACCTAAAGCCCAATCTGAACCAAAACGATACCATCCCTTTAAATAGGAAAGACGCTTCAACATCACTACTTAGTCCTTTCTGTGGTGACTGGAAGCCGACGCCCCCATATCAGCTTTTCTTCTCATAACCATTATATTTCCAAGAACACAGAAGTCACCGAATATGTACGTGACTTGTCTCAGGCAGCAAACAATAATAGCTGTAAGAATCTGTTTATCTCAAAATCAGGCACAGCTACTACAGAACTATGTTTGTTTGTTTGTTTGTTTTTATTTTTCTGAATGAAAGGCGTATACATCCTGCTTGAATTATAGACAAAGGGTAATCAACATTCCTTTGAATCTATGTCACGCCCATGTCTCTAGGTATCCGTCGTTGATGACGTCACAACCTTGCAAACAAGAAGAAGACATACCTCGTCTATACCATTCAGCATGATGACGCACGTGGGCCTATAGGTGAGTATCATCGACAAGAAGGCGGTCACGGTGTTTGGGAGTGGCATTTGGGTAGTGATGAAACTGTAGTGGGCGCCCTATGTTTGAAGACACAGTACGTGATCAAAGTAAACACGATCCGGCAACACAGGAAACGATAATTATAACGCAGGACAAAACAAACAAACAAACAAACACGCACAGAGACAAATTGGCAAACGGTGAAAATGTATTCTGCGTAATATAAAGCGTAAGATGTATGTTACAAACTTCAGAAGATGCCATACCATTTTCAATGTCGTGCCCAGCGAAATTCCGAAAACGTTCGTTGCACGTTCAGCTTTTATAATCACACATAATATTCATCGATATGAGACCGGTGTAAACATTTTGATTAACTATACACTAAGGTTTAGATTTCGAAGCGTTCTGTGTTAAAGGGGGAATAATAAATACTGGAAATCTGCATTCCTGCTAATGTAAGACATCACACATATAGATGATGTAATGTAGGGCCTACTGTATTTTGAATCTGTGAATAGCTTTGAATAAAGGTGATGCAAAAATGGATAATAAAAGCTTTGAAATCCTCCATGGGAGAATAGTGCTACTACTGAAAAGGATGCAATTAGTAAGGCACCAAATCATTATCACAGAAATCGCCAACGGATGGAGTATAGGAAGCAGATTATGTGTCAAGCATCATCCAAAACAAACCTGAACGAAGCTGGCATTGATGTAGTCCTCATCTGGATCGTTGAGCATCACTCGGTTTCTCTGGACTAAAGACACACACGAAAAAGCGGGAAAATTATCAACCTGCTGGAGACAGAGTCCCGAGCACACTCGGGCAGGTGTCTACGGGAAGTGCGAGTTACATGAAAATCTGTTCGTCCTCAATAGCTCGGTTAGATGTAAACAAAAACAAAAACAAGAAATGAAGGGAAGAAGGGAAGTACAGGAACAAGAGCAGCCCACAAATCACAGACAATACCAACTGCATCAGCTTTATGTACAAAACAACTGTTCAAAGCCTGTATTATGTGGGTACTTTATCACGCTTTCTATACAATGAACTAATCAATATCGAAGACTATTTTAGGAAATTACTGAGATAGAGAAGGCAGGGTTAGAGACGAATTTGCACTCACGGTTTGTATAATCAATAGCTATGCTGTACGATAACATGAATTCTGTATTATCACTGCATAATCTATAAACAGATGAAGAATACAAGATAATTCTATTATGATCAGAATTCGAAATGTTTGGTTCCTCGATGATATTACTGTAAAAACAAGAATAAAGCTTGGTGGGATTATAACATATCAGATCTATAACACGCAGTTATTAGGGCAGCTTCGAGTTGCAGTCACGTACGTGGTAGAAGGTTGCCGTATCGATTCTTTGACTGGTTTTCCGCCATTTTTCCCGATCGAACATCAGTCTCCGGCGGCTCCGGGCACAGGATCTGTAGATTCTGTAAAGCGCATGAGATCAGAAGGAGAACCACAGGAGTTGGTTCACTCATCTTCTTGGACTGATTTCGTTTTTCATTTTATACTTTATAGGTTTATGTTTACTTTGTTTCTGGGTTGTTTCTTTAAAGGTGATGACTAGTAACTGATCAGTGGGAATCAGTGGGAATGCTGGGGGATGATTGTTCCAATCATTGTAGGATTTATTTAAGAGTACATTATACACTATGTATATCTATTGTTGTGTGAAAATTATTTGCTTCAGATTGGTCTCGTATTCAAGTAATGTGCAGTTCAATGTTTCCAGGTTAGCATGCCCATACAGTGACGGGGCGATTAAACTGCGCATTACTTGAATATGAGACCATTCTGAAGCAAATAATTTTCACACAACAATAGATATATAATGTACTCTTAAATGAATCCCACAAGGATTGGAACAATAATGTTCCAGCATCCCCACTGATTCCCACTGATCAGTTACAGTACTAGCCATCCCCTTTAACTGACGGAGCCTTACGAAAAAAATTTATTTTGTCAGTCTGTCTATCCACATATCCAAATGTGTGTATGTATGTATAATTTTTATGTATGTATGTATGAATGCATGCAGGTACAGCTGTATATATGAGCTGAGCATTGCTGAATGGGTCTTCAGGAGCCTTTCCAGTATGACACGTTTTACATGAGTGATTATTGATATACTGTAATCACTCACCTCAAACTGCCCAGCGAGGAGCGAACGATTGGTGGCGCCTTCTGCGGGATTCTCCTGGAGTTCCCGGATTCGTTCGACGAACTGAGAGAGAGGAATCTCGGTGTCTTCCCAGAGGAGATCTTCCAGGACCGCCTCATACAGGAATGCATATTGCTCCTACAAGACAAGACGATACAATTGTAATGTGTTTTCAGCATTGTTTTACTTGAAGGTTGGATGTCGTGTGCATAAGTGTACGAAATATAACATCCAATGACGTTGCTTCTTCATTATCAGATTTCCACTTATTATCGTTTGTTGTCAAATATCATACAGCCGCGAAGAAAGTCAGGGAAAGGCCGAAAGCTTGACAAAATTAAGTGCCGTGGAAGCAACGTCATTGGATTTTAACTATATATAGGCCCATCTATTATAACGATTATGAGTTTATATGTGACCCTGCATCACAAAACCAACAAAAAGTCGCCAGACATGGATTTTTAGTTAAGGGCAGATTCTGAAAGAGCAGACTCTAAGCTTTAAAATGATATAACTCAATTCAAATGGACTTCCCTAACCTATCTAAATACTGGAAAGACAGCACACACTCTAGAAAAGTGTGAACTGAGCAAAGAGGCTCTGAAGTACAAGCGCTTAATCTTTACCAAGCCGCGCTAGCTGTGTGATGAGAGGGATAAAACATAGGATGTAAACAACCGGAGCAACAACAATGAAGGGTTTATCAGATTAAGCTTGAAAGCATGCTCTATTAACATATTCTGTCCATAATTAATCTATTTAATCTAATTAATTAAATCTTATTAATTTATGATCCCAAACTTAAGAATAACGTAACATAGAAGAAGGATTTAGCTCTTTAAGAAAATATGAAAAACTCAAGATTGACTCGGGTTTTTTAAGTCCTCATGTAAAATCAAGGGGTGTGACTTTTTTTTTTTTTTCGTTTTGTGATGCACGGTCACATACTAAGTAATCAATGTACATTTCAACAGTCGTATACTGTCTGTATGTATTGTGTACGTATGTACGTATAAAGCGAACAGGTAGATGGATACATTGTACATGCATAATCTTAATAATGCAACATGTACATGCAGGTTTGTATCCGCACTACTGTCGTTGATGTCTAGAAACGTAATGCACACACACACAGACTAGTTTACACTAAAAACCATTAGAGGCAAACAACAACAAACAAACAAACATTAAAAAAAAAAAAAAAAACATATCCAACGAACCGGTGTCTGAACCATGTGAGGGCGTTTTTCTCTCATCGAAGCCACGAAGTTGAAGACTTCCACCATCCCAGTCTGTTTGGCGCGAGACACGATGCTATCGATACCGATCACCACTCCAGTTCGTCCGACTCCAGCACTGCATGGGATACGATCATAATGCATGGTCGAAACATGGTAATTTGGGGCTTGTTTCGTTTCCCTTTATGCGACATATTATCCATGTGTGGAACAATCATTTTGTATGATGTTCTCCGTAGTCTATGGTATTTCATGTTGCTATAACATCTGGAGCAATCCCCCTAGTCAAGGTCTGCTAATGAAGAATGTCCTCGTATTTTCTAATTATTCTCTCAAAACTTTATTCGAAGTCTTTGCTCTGTTAGAGCACATTCAATATAACATGATTTTTATGTTTTTACTTTATGCACTTTTCCTGCGACAATGGTCCATACAATGTATATTAATGCATAGTATAATATCATTCATTTCAATATTATTATGGGAGGATTTTTTTAAATGTATTTTGTTTTGAAAATTGAATGCAGAGATAAAAGTGAACTCATAAATTGTCACTTTTCCGCGTCTCTTTTCTTGCGTTGGTTGGTAATGACATCTTTTTCCCCGCCATGACACAGCGCATATACGCACACATCCCACAAACATCTACACAAACAGGACATAGACACGCACGCCGCACACAATTGCCTGGATTTCTTTATCCAATCCTTAATCATACCACACAAAATAACACAAACTTACGCATACACACACAGTACTACGCGCGCGCGCGAGCACACACACACACACACACACATATCCACAGATAACATTTTTTTTTTCTGTCCATGCTGTCCGTGACTATTAAAGAGCAGTAAGGTGAGATGCAACCCATTGGCCTGACCTGCAGTGGATGAGGAGGGGAGACGAGCTGGACCCATGATGACCTTGAACTTCCTTGATGAAGCGCAGAAGTTGAGACTTGTGCTTAGGAACATCCTTGTCCGGCCAGCTGGTGAAGTGGAACTGGGTAAGCGTTCTAGTTTCATTCCCCTTAAAGTGAATTTAAATGTTATCAGTGTCATTAATAATGACGAAGAAATCTGAAACAATTGAACATAAAGTTGTTGAGTTTATTAGTTCACTATTTTTTTCAATTTCTATTTAGATTTCATTTCATTGATGCAACCTTTCCCAGAATACAATATGAGAAAGAAAATACAAGGATAAATTTGTATATCTGCAATAAGGATTTCTGAGAAGAGTTCAAGTTCAAGTCAAGTTTGTACAACATTTATTTTCCATCTTTTTTTTCCATGTAGGAAATCACATGCATGAAATTATTGTACAGGAAGGCAGAACCTCAAAAAAGCAAAGCTTGTGGTGAGCTGCCTTACAAAATACATTACATCACAAACTCAAAAAGTTGACTATTACAAATCTATATAAAACCTTGTTTCATGAGTTTAAAAAAAAGTCTGGAGAAGAGAATAATGTAAATAGTTCACACTTTCTATACTGCCTTGCTTCGAAATCAATCAAGTTAAAGTTTATTCACTATTGCTAGGCAGACGACTCAATTAAATTTTTCAAGGTGATATATAGATAGTAATCATGGTTGGTACTAAATTCTATAATTGCAACCTTTTCACGAATGGCAATTTTCACAAATTTTCTTGTATATCGTAGGCCTAATATATATATAATTCTATATACATATACAGTGTATTGTTATGGATACATATGCATTGTATTATCATTTCTGGGCACTCTATTGTTCCGCGGAGGAATATGTAAATAAAGAGTTTGACAAGATGACCGAGATCGACCAAACACCTTGTTTGAATGTCTGGGTGTTTTTGGTGGTTATGATGGTTCGTTAGGCCAAGTTAACCTCTGTAACAGTATATAATTTTATGTATGGATAAAGATATTCTGCGTTTTTAAGGATAGGTATGAGAATGCTTTGGATTGGCGTGGAGTAATGCTACCTTTATGACGATCAATGAGCGTTTGGTCCAATAGGGGAATGTGTCCTCTGACGTCATACTTAGTCTTATGTCCCCATAGACAGGACTGTCTTTAGTGTCACGGGGCCAGTATCGGATGCACTTCACCTGAATAACCGAAAAAAAAAAAGACGAAAGTAAAGCTTGAAATTAAAGAGAAAGGATGTGAGGTTCTGATAACCAGATGAACAGCATTTTGATAAACGTTGAACTTCCTTTGTTTAAAGTTTTGTTTCTTTGATATTTTACTTCTTTATACCTATCGTATCGTGCTAATTTCATTCAATATTGCATTACTCACTACATGTCATATCGAATAAGATTGTGCATACTTACTAGTCGAATAGCACAATATTAAAGCTGGATAACACTTGAAAGCATCTATAGAATTACTTCGAGTCTTAAGTCATATGATACATTATTAAAGCTTAGAAAAAGAGTAATAGGATTTTATATATGAAGAGTTTGTTTGCAAAAACCGATAAGTCCATATTTGCCAAATGGAGATATTTGCGATTAAAGGTCAAGAAAAATAAAGAGAATAATAAGACATTTTTTGCTTCTTTTGACCATAACTTCAAAAATATACCATTATATGTAGTGACCAATATGTCATTTAAAAGGTATTATTTTGTATTATGACAGAGATCGTACTAAAATCTTCAAAAATGGACTTATCGGTTTTTGCAAACAAGCCCTTCATATGTAAGTGATCATGGTACGAACACAAACACAAATATCTTATCCGTTCATGGATTTGAAATTTGTGCGCATGTGATGTGCATGCGCTGGCCGTAGTTTTCAGTGTATGTAGCTCTCCCAAGGTCCTTTCGACCGAGTCACATTCAGTCATCAATTCGAACAGAAAGGGACTATTGGCAGAACCAAACGTTGCCCGAAGCCTGTTTTCAATACTTCAACTTAATTGGCAAGTCTTCAAATTGAAGAAATTTTTAGATTTTAAGTTGATGTTTACCCGCGATACTAAATCTGTCATGATCCTGAATGCTACAATGCGAAGCCCCATTACGCTATGCGTATGGGGCTGCTGGTCGCTATGTGTATGGGGCTGCTGGTCGCAGTTAATTGCATGATTACTATTAAGACATGAGAGCACTTCGGGGCGAGTAAGTCTCACAGTGTTAGTTATATGAAAGGTACTTTAACCTGAAACACAAACTAAGACAAGGAAATTCAGGGAAACTTTCGAGGTACCAAAACTTTATATTATCTTTAATATCGTCATTCATTTTCAGTGTACAGCATTATGTGTTGTTGTTGTTGTTGTTTCCCGCCATATTGAACAATATAATTTACCTGTAACAAGGAAATACCCCCCCCCCAAAAAAAAAAAAAAAAAAAAAAGTTACCTGATCTGGCTATAATCGACTTTTGCTTAAACACTTTTACGAGAATTATTTTTCTGTCAATGAAGATTCTCTTGAAAGAATATGTCTCAAAAGCCTCAAACAAGCCGGAAGGATGGAAGCATAGTTCACCATAACGTGTACATTATGGATTTTATGTCTCTTGTAAAAACATCACCTTGTCTCCTTCTTTCAGCCGTGTTACCATGGCGATGGTTTGTACATTCTCCTGCCAAATCATCCTCCAGAAGTCAGTGACGGAGACTTTATTAGGTCCTTTGTGTCGGAGAAATCAAAGCGTGGAAAGCACATTTTATGAGGAGCAACATACATACCTGAATAATATTCATTAATACACTTTCTACTAGTTGCCTACTACAGCGTTACTCTAATGTAATAGTACAATGCAGCTCTTACTTCGGTTTATTTTTGTTCGCATAGTATTGGTGTTCAGAAACATCTAAGCCTCATATTTTACGCATTGCCTATGGGAACCCTGTGTGTTCTATGCAAAGTCTATGGGTATCTAATAATCTTGAAGGGAAGTGTTAAATAATCGCAAATATGCTCAACTCTACATTATGCCACGTTTAGCAAAGGAACAGAAGTATAATTCTAGTTCATATCTTTTTATTTCCATTTTTTGTAAAAACAAGTAATGAATACAAAACTTGATATTCTCAATAATTTATGCTGTTATTCAGTTTATTTTGTTCGCTTGTTTGTGTTTCGTTCTCCAAGGTGAGAGTTTGTTGCTCAATAACTTACCTTGTGATGCAATATAGGCCTTTTCTCTCTCGAAGCTCTGAAAATTTGATTGAAAAAGGTCAATGACCTTATTGCGTCGACTAATCAGATTCACGAAATACTTTTAATAACATCTACGACGAATAGGTAGGTAATTGAATAAAAGAGTTATTTTTTTTTTTTAATGAGAACACAGCTTTTTCAAGAAGCTTAAATTATGTATGGGCACTGATTAAAAAAAATGGTTTTGCAATAATTTGCATGCTTTCGTCATGGAAACAAAAAAAAAAACCTTCAAAGGCGAAGGTTTTCAAGTTTAGCCTTTAAATTCTAATTAATTGTGACTAATTTATTCAGCTAACTCTTGAATAACTATTCGAACCTTCTTTTATTTCCTTCTAGGAACGTGGTATAGCCATTATCATCCTGCGTCTGTGAACAATTAAGTGTATCTAACCATTTGTGTGGCGATTGGCACAGGAAACCCCATAGCAGTGTGCACATGATGACTGTCAAAAGTCTGTGTCACAGAAAGTGGTAGGTATATAACACCGCTCTGAGTGGCAAGCCAACATGAGTGAGAGAGAGAGAAAAAAAACACATACCGATATGAATGACGCATTGAAGTAGTCTGATCCCTTGTCGCCATTTTGTACAGCGAGCTTCACTCTGGTCGAGTCATCTGAAACAAATCAATTGGCATCAAAAAATGAATTCAGTTTTGTTCGCTTCTTCCTTGAGGCCTTCATCATCGTAACATTCTATCACCACTATCACATCGAGACCGACCCCAACTGTTTTTTTTTTTTTTTCTGCTCGCCATTTTTTTTTTTTTTTTTTTTGCTGTGATGTTATTTAAGCTCAAGATGGTGGATTGCCGTACATTTCTATTATCTAAAACTTAACGTTTAATGTTGTAACATATATTAATCACAACGGGAAACAATGGATATGCTAGAATATCTTTATCAACATTTGGGTCAGTAATAAGGTCATGTAAAAATTATGAAATGTTTTGAAATTCAAATCCACGTTCTTGGAGTGTTAAAAAGATAGCATAAATTATGTATTTGATATATTAAATTTGCCGTATTTTATGAATTCAAAAAGAATATAACTAAATGTTATATCACCCTACGGCTATATTTCTTAGATTAAATATCCATTAGTTATTAGTAATTAAAAAAAAAAGAGATTCCAAAGAAGATGAAGGTGATCGACTACCATCACATGAATATTTGCCCTACAGGGATTTAGACCATTCAAAAGAGCTGATTTCTGGCTGTTTTGTGAGGCAAAGAATGTACCAGTCATATGGAGACACAGCATGTACGGTCGTAAGCAAAACACCACGTCAAAAAAAAAAAATGAGAAAGATACATACTTATAAATATGTCTTTATATATGCAGATATCTATGAATGCTGTGTAAAGAAAAAAAAATCCACGAACTTTTAAATTTGAATGAACCTTATCACGTCTAATCTATTATGTAGTACAGAGTATGATCTGAAAATTCTATGTTCCACTTTTCTCATGATCTGATCGTAAACTGTTACAAAAATGAACCAACATGCTGACTTACAGGGCAAGACGTTCTTGTAACGATTTTTACTGAAGTTAACCTCCTCCCTTGCGCTTGTCTGTGGATAAATGTCCTCCTTGGGAAGATCCTGAAATAGATTTGAACACCAGCGAAAGTTGGTATCGGACGAAAAGTGTTTACATCCAAGAGGGGCCTTGGTTAATGGCTGCTTTATTTTACTTACGACACATTCACAGATGAAAAGATAAAACAAGGATATATATCTTTTCTTTGCCTTAGCAGAAGTAGATTATTACATAATATAAACATGTTTTATATGCAAAGGTACAAAATTATATCATTTATCAAAATTGCGTTATCACAATGACATCATTATAGGCATAACAAAGATTTGAAAAGAAGTCGCAAAACATCTTAATCATCATTAACACAAGATTTCTAACCCTCTCCTCCCTTTTCAAAAAAAAAAATGTTGTTTTATTCATTTATCTATCTATTTGGCTGAATTTCCATTCTTTTGAAAATTCCTTTTTGGTAGATTAGTTTCGAAGCAATTTTTTTTTTGTCTGCTCCTGCAATATTCCGATTAACAATCAATTTGTACACCTATAGAGGATTAGTAAAAGTCATTACATTCTTAATCTTTATTTGAGCAAGTGTTGGATGCTAAAAGTCAACTGATTTTTTTTTTTTTTTTTTGGGGGGGGAGGAGTGAGGTAAATATTATATCTCAATATTTCTTTTGGATATATAAAAAGGGACTCATCTAATATACACTCGATAAGTGCGTGACTTATCCTCAAAGAAAATGTGTGTGATATACGAGTAATATACATACAAACTTGTATGTATACAATGGTGTATATAACGTGTGTGTGTGTGTGCATGTGTGCATGTGTGTGCAAATCAATATTATCGCTATCATTATCATCCTACTTAGATTCGGTAAATGTGGAACTTTGCCTGAAACACATTGCACTCACAAAGAACTCATCTTTGAAGAAACCCGTGTGTCGGTTAGTCTGCACGAAATTTATGAACTCGGCCGTCGGCATTGGCGCCCTGTGCGGCGCCGATCTTGCCGAGGTTGGTGATCGTAAAGTTTCGGAAGCCGACCTCTGGATGTCGGCTAACGGTGACGTCCGAACGTCCGATCGTTTACACGTGTCAGTTGAAGTTGCATGGGAAGGAGGAATACAGCAATACCCCGCAAGTTCTATGATTTTCTATGATCTTCTATCAAAATTTTCAATTAACGAATTATTTGTTTGGAACAAGATTTAAATAGGCCTGTAATTGGGTTGTAATGATGCATTCCTAGATCTCAGCGACAGACAATAATGACACGAATATTCATCGCACACAGACAGGATACTATCTCTAACGGAAAAAAGTACAGTTGTATCGATCTCCACTAAAACACGAAATATTCCTCTCAGCCATTGATGTATCATGCTCCTATGAAGGCAGGCATTCACAGCCATATCTGTGGGCTCGTTACTGGTACAAACTCTAATCCGAAAGATAAAAAGGAAGTAATCATTGTAGTTATGCTTTCCCTTGAATTTTAGGGGGGTTTTGTATTTTCTTGACAAATCATTTCATTTCATTTATTTCATTACCGGGAAAAGTATACAATAGTACAATTATGACATTTACATATAAACAAGAAAGCGTACAAGTGACTTCTGCATATTCAAGCGAAATTAATGCAGATCGTTTGTTACATTAAAACAAAACAATCTTTTCGTTAAAGAAATGCATGGGCAAACTGTAACTGAATCGTAACAAGGAAAAGATATCGGAAATAGAGGGAACTATATACTAAAAAGCCTAGCTTGTAGAATTTCATGAATTTCTGCTCGTTTTACTTATGTTCCCCTTGCATTCCTCTCTCTCTCTCTCTTGATTTTTCTCTCTCTCTCCTTCTCTTTCTGTTCCGTTTTGTTTCACAATGCATAATAGTCCAATCGACGCATAGATTACACATAATATTGAGGTCTCTTTCTTTCGACTTGGTGATGCAACAAAAGTGAGAGATTTTAACCGAATATCCTTTTACTTACCTGTAGGATCATCTTCCTTTGATGACGCCCTGTCCTTAAGACCCAAGAGGGCGTCGTGTTTATGATTAGCATGATGTCTACACAAGAAAAAAAAAATATTTGTAGGGAATACATACATTTCAAATAAATTCACCTCTTTTTTAAATCAAATTATGCACAATGGAGAGAAGTATTTCATCCTATGCCCACACTTAACAGCATCTAATTGCGTTATCTCATATAAATAATTGTATATAGTATGTACAATTATTTATATGATTTGATAATGATATTATCATTATCAAATTGTTCTCGTCTTTCAATTCGTTTCCACGTGAATCATCACGTCCCAATTCTTCACTCCTTTATTCACACAATACTATGTCATACTGATTGAGTTCCTCACACTTTAACGTCAGACGATATACAACAATCGTTTGGAGGTTAGAAATCAACTACACTGTATATCGTATCGCTATGCATCATCTAATTTTTGAATAGTCGTTGATTTTTAAAGGTCGGAGATTTCTAGTAAAGTAGATTGTTATGCGACTATAGTACAAACGATAGCGAATGAACCGTCCATGCGTTTATATTTACAATCTTTCTCTGGGCAGGATAAATGAAAGTGCTCTGAAATCGTGGGGACGTTCTTATCTGTCATAAGAAGGTCTACCTTACAGTAGGCCTTAGGCGTGTTCTAAATTTCCAAAAAAAAAATTAAATAACTGATTATATAAGGTTCACGCAAGATTTAGCGTCTTTCGAAGGCCATGTCAAAATGATAACTTTACACAGTTAATGTACTTGAAGATTGCATAAAATTATAATTATAAATGATGACAACACGGAGCCAGCGTGAAAATTACTTATGTGTTCAAGAACATATTTACCTTTTGCGACGTCTCAAGATGACGACGATTACGATGACGATGACGAGAATAAAGACGGCTGCTCCGACTCCCCCTCCGATGCCAGCAGCGATGAGATCGTTGGTCATCAAAATACCAAGTGTTGTGGGATTGGACTGAGTTACAGCTATCAGAAAATATGGATCAATACATTAAATAATCTATAAGATTAATGACTCTTAGTATAAAGGTGTTAAAATTTGTAAGGACATGTAAAAATCCAACCGTGATTGAGATTGTATGAAGAGTGTAAGTATATAATTAATAATTCAAACAGAACATTTCGACTCTGTCTTGTTTTACAAATAAAAAAAAAAAATGAAAACGCTAGTGTCAAGGAAACTAAATTGAGAAATAGTAGACATGCGCGTTTCAAAACCAATACTAGTATTCCCCTGACAAAGATCTTCGCCTTTTGCCGATTCAAGGCAAATGATGCATTCTTGAGAAATCTGCTTGAACAAATTACAAAAAAATTGTCTTCACAAATTATGATCTACTTCAGCAGAACGTTTTGCTTGTTCATGTCTATAAGATCTATAAGATATTCATACACACAGACATACACCTAACTAGTATTAAAGTCAAGTATGTTTATGTTACTTTACCTGAATTTGTAGACAATGTATTCGTAGGCAGTGGATTCGTAGGTAGTGGGTTCGTGGAAACTTCGAGGGCTGATCCTGTTGGACCTTCCCCCTTAGTCCCCTCACGGACCGCGGCTAGGCTTAGATTGTAGTTGGTGGCTGGCTCCAAGCCGGTGACATTGAACTCCCTAGTCAGTGGGCTAAATAAGCCGCTGGTGGGTGTTGAGCCGTTGGCTGACGAAAGGGACAGCGCGGCAGGTTCCGAGGGGATCCATTCCTTTCTAATATCAGAAACATACAAGGAGTATCCGATCACTGGCCCGTCACCTGTGTCCGTCAGTTCGTTCCATTCGTTCCATCGCAGAACGATGTGATTGGGCCCAATGTCTGAGACGTTAACTGCAGATGTCAGCACAGGCAATTCTAGGCAGAACGAACAATCAACGGTAAAAGAGAATGGTACAAATAGGCCTGATAGTTGACATTTTTCACAAGTGTTTGCTAATCCAAGTCATGTAATCGTTACCAGAAAAACTAATACGCAGACGATACTCCAGAAGTCGCAATGTTGCGGCTAGTCGCGGGGTGCATGAATTTCAGGGGGATTATTCATCGCCTGAAGGGGACATCTAGAGTGACTTTGCGAAACTTCCACTGAAACTGAAGCTGATTTATAGCATGAGATGCATAAGGATGGAGGATATTCTTAAAAGTAAACTTTCCCCAAGCATGTCCAAAATTTCTGCACTAGATGGGGTGGAATCGCACAAACAATGCGATAAACGTTCATTCAGTTTTTTTTTTCTATTTTAGGAAAATTATTGAAATCTTATCTTCTTTGTTATTCAAAAACAGTGATATCGGTACGATATCGAATCACATGATGCTCTGAACTGATGATGTCTTCACTAAGCTTTCTGCCATTGAAACTGAATATACATGGCTGGAAAAATTCCTGCCTTGGAAAATAAAACCAATGAGACATTATCATGTACTTTTAAAGGGATGGTACAATATTGGAGGAGGCAAAGATTCGGCTTTTAACTTTTTGTGAGATACCAAGAAATCATTTATGAAATAGTACAGAACATATCATTCTAAGACGAATCCAACGTTTATTTGATGAAAAATCAGCTTTGGAATGGCTGAGACATTAAAAAAAAGTAAAATAAAGATATCATAATAAAACGATGTTCCTAGAGATTAAGATATCATGAACACAGTAAATAGTTACGCATTGTGAAAACGAATAGAAGAAACTGGCGTTTGCGCGTTTTCAAGTTTAAAGGAAAATGTTATTCTATTTCTATAAAAAAAAAAGCACCACTTACGATAAAATTGCCTTCCGAGGACTCGAGCATACAAGACCTGAGCTGATGTAAGCACAACGCAGTATATGACATCATCATCATCGATGTCGTCAACAACAAACAGCCATTGTCCCGTCGAGTTCCCCATGGGTGTATTATGTATAACCCTGCTCTCCATCACTCCGGACTGCAGATAGGCATTGCTGATTGTATAATTGCTGTCCGTGGCGTCAAAGCCGCACATGATTCGAGCTGTACTAGGGTTAGTTTTCATGGACGTGATGTTAAAACGATCTGCGGAAGAGGGAACAATATGGCTTTTTTTTTTTTCTGGAGAACGGAAAAACCATTATCGGGTTTGAATAACTGGAAAGAAAACAAAAATATTTGTTTCCCTCATTTTATCTTCTGGATTAACAATTTTTTGAGTGACTGTTCCTTCTGATTCATATTAAGCCAGTGTAAAAGGAGAAGAAATTCAACAATGTTGACGTGATAAGTCAATAGCACAGAACATAATGTGCTATTTCTTTCATGGAAAAGGATACAGACACAATTCATTTATTTACTCCTTTCATTTACTTCCTTTCGATCTTTCACCCGTACGTCCCCCGCCAGAAAACTGTTTTATCTCAATTACTGAGAAAAAAAAAATATCTCAGACCATTTTGACAGGTGTCACCGGTCCAGCGAGGGTGGCACTTGCCCGAGGTGCAGGTCCCAGTAACAGAGTTGCAGTCGTCACGGCCTTTGGCACAGTGACACGTACGCGTGCAGTAAGCGTAGCACCCTTGTTCTGGTTCCAACAAGGATAAGACAAAAGAAAAAGACCGTTTCAGAGTAATTCATGAAACACGAGAGACAACAGGAAATTCAACACCTGTTGATATTCAGTTCAATTAAATTTTCTTGGGGACCATGAGATTAATGAAAATCATCTAAAATACCTCTGTCACTTCTGAACAAATCATTCGATAATCCTCAAATTTACCGAGCGTTTTTTTTTCGTGAATATTTGGCACTTGCTGAATATGCACGTACATTTATATATATTAAAGCGAAATATTAAAGGGGAAATCCAGTCCAAATACAAGTTAGTCTAAGAAAAAAAGAGTAAAATCCTACGAGTTAAAGGGAAAAAATTTGACTGAAATTGGATGAAAAATAAGGAAGTTATGACATTTTGAAGGTTTGTTCTGCAAAACAGTTCGTGTACAGTCGATATAAATTCATTTCATTCCATTAAATTCATTTTATTTTATTTCATTTCCGACGAAAGTATACAATATGATATTTGCATATAAACAAAGTAAAAGACAATGTGACTTTTGCATATTCAAATGAGATTTAAGTGCACGTAATTTGTTTACAATAAGACAAAACATACTTTAGATGAAGAAATGCGTGGACAAACTGTAATTGAATCGTAACAAAGAAAAAAAGTCAGAAATGGAGGGGACTGCTGGAAAGCCTAGTTTGTAGAATGCAGTCCCCTCGTTTATTAAATTGTAATAATATTCAAACGAAACGATAAGACATATTCCTCGGGAAACAGAACATGAAACAAATACGCACACAAACGCACACACAGACAGTAACAAAGCAGCTCTCTTACATACGCGTGGAAAGAATAAACAGGAGGTCAAAGGTCAAAAAAGGAACAGGAAGAGGAGTACAGGGAAAGAAACAAAGGAGGAAGAGTTCAAGGGTCGATGTCAAAGCACATGAGACTATAGTCTTACCGAGATATGGACTACTGTATATGAATAATGTGTTATAACGACTATGAAATAGATTGAACGAAGTTCTAAAAGACGTCAAAGCAAAGAAATGAATTAGCGGCTTTCAAAAATGCAAGCCCCCAGAGACATAAGAATTAATAAAAAAAAAATGTAATTTAAAAGTAAAGATGTTAAAGCTTAGAGTTTCTTTTATGCTGCTATCAAGGGAGTTCCAGAATTTAGGTCTGGCAAAGGAAAATATAGATTTTATAAAACTTGTCCTATATAAACACTGGTAAATGGAATTCATTAGACTGTCAAGTGGGATATGAAAGTACAGTTTTATATTGAATAAACATGGAATCAAACACTAAAGGAAGGGAATGATTTATTAATTTGAACATAAACTGTCCTAAATTTAAACAATACAAATCCTTAATTCTTAAGATATTATTTTGATGAAACAAGTCATCAGTATGACATCTCCACGATTCTCTACAAACAAATAATACGAAGAGCTTTTTTTTTCTGCAACAATGATATTCTTTCTAGATACAAGGAATAAGTGTTACCCAACGCGAGAATGCCATGAATCAAATGGGGTAAAATCAAAGATGAGTATAACGTTAATAAAACATTTTTGGAAAGATAAAATTTAACTTTATTGATTACGTCGATATTTCTAGAGATTGTACGGCAAATTGAATCAATATGTGGATTCCAGGTGAGCTCATTATCAAGAAACAAACCTAAAAATCTAATTGAGGAAACTTCTACGGCTATATTATCCAGGAAAATGTGCTCATGTAATTATTCCAAACAATGACTAAAAAGCATACATTTAATTTTTTCAAGATTAATTGACAATTTGTTGGCTCTTCTCCAGTAAAGTAACTTATTTAACTCGATATTCAAAGTATCAATCAATAACTCAGGTTCAGAATTAGAAAAAAAATACACATTTCAATCATCAGTGAATAATAAAACGGAAAGAATACTTGATGAATTTTCTATATCATTGATATAGAGAACAAATAAAAGTGGACCAAGTAAACTTCCTTGCGGAAGATATGGTGCATAACAGATGTACAGCCAATGATATAAACAAATTGTCTGCGATTAGTAAAGTAATTCCTGAACCACTCCAAGGCCGTGCCTCGAATACCATAATGGGATAATTTGTGAAGAAGTATTTTGTGGCTGATGTGGCATCGAGGGCCTTGGAGAAGTCCACGACTGCACCTATGGTATGATAAAGATTTATCAATAGCTTTAGAGACTCTATCAAGGAAAGTAAGGACTAGTTTGCAGGCACAAACCCTTGTTGGTCGTATAGGAGTCTGCATGCGCCAAGACTAATACACGCACCACTACACTGCAGCCTCTCCGGGAGAAGCTTCAACACAGGGCCTATGGGACAGTGCCAAAGTGGTGCATGTAGTAGTCTTGGCGCAGACTCCTTTACGACCAACAAGGGTTTGTGCCTGCAAACTAAGTAAGGACTGCATGAGATGTGTTGTGTTCTTGCCGAAAACCAAATTGATTAACAAAAATTATATTATGCTTATTAAGAAAATCCAAAAGTCTGGAGTAAACAATTTTTTCAAGTAATTTAGAAATAGTGGATAACGAAGATATTGGTCTAAAATTACGGACGTCTTCCCTATCACCTTTCTTAAAAATTGGAATAATCTTAGATACTTTTGTGGCCTCGGGAACAATACCATTACTTTTTAACACATGTAACAAGGGATCAAAGAATGTATGGTATTTTTTAAGAGAGCATCATCAATATTATCATAGCCAGCATTTTTTACTCTCTATTCCAAAATTATCATTAGTTCCTTCCTGTGTTGGGAGCAAAGAAAAAAGAGCTGGTTTGTTAAAAAAAAAAAAAAAAATCAACAAATAACTTCTGGCACTGGGGGATCTTTTGGGCAAGATTCTTTCCTTTTTGTGAAAAATACTGATTAAAGATATCAGCTATAGACCTTGGATCAGCAATTGTGAAATCATTATGTTTGATCGTAGTAATACGAGGAGTTTCCTTGTTTTTATTAATGGCTGAATCAATAACTTTCCAAGTATTTTGGATATCATGTTTAAAAAAAATATTTAATCACTAAAATATTTTCGCTTTTCATAAGGCAATATTTGAGTAAGAACATTCTTGTATGAAATATATTTATGGTGAGATTCCTTAGTACGTTTATTTTTCTTTTTCAAAATAATACACATTGTCTTCTCGATTAATTGATCGCAACAGGGACTTCGATATCTACGGGAGTCTAGGGAATCTTTTATAATTACAATTGTTTTTCTTCACTTAAGGAACACATTTATCCAAAAGTGAATTCAATTTTCTCATGAATAAATCATAAGCATCATTAGGGTCCTCAGTATCATTATACCTCAGACCAATCCACTTCACTAAAACCGTCTTGCAACTTAGCTACATTATCGGGTGTAACTTTTTGATAATACTACAGAAGAATTCAAATTACGTTAGTGATTAAAAGGAATATGAGTAAATATGGACTAATGGTCGGACAAACCAGAAACAATTCCAGAAACAGGTGAATTCCAGAAACAGACGAAATATATTTTCAATAAGAGTTGCTGAATGATTAGTTACTTGAGTTGGCTTGGTTATAAGGGGTACGAAAAGATAATGACATAATTGTATCTAATAAATTTCGAGCGGTATTTAATGGCTGAAACCTGGATAAATTTACATTTAAATGATAAATCTACATTAAAATCCCCCATAATGCAACAATCTTTACTGTTAAAAATTTGATTTTCTTTTATTTTAATAACGATTGCGAATAATCAAAAAAAATCTGGAACATCAGAATGACTAATGCAAGTATATTCCTAGAACAAGGCACCTTAATTCCAATAAAGAGTGATTCAACATCTTCACTCATGCAGTTCAATCCACTGTGAAAAATATAATAAAGATTTTGCTTTACATATAGGGCAACTTCTCCGTCTTTCTTGTGCTGATGACTGTTTTCTATAAAATCATAACCAGGGAGAGAGAACGTAGACATAGAGGTCGGGCTAATCCATGTTTCACTCAGACCTATTGCAGAGAAAGACGATTTATGAATTTCATTCATAAAACAACAAAAATATCAAAATTACGATTCAAACTCCTTATTCTGAGTTGAATCAACGACTTTTTTTTAGTTATTCCAGTTAGAGCTTTGAATTAATTAAAAAGGATCGTATAGTTTTGGTTGAGACCTACAGCTTCAGGTTTCTAACAATTTTGGTGAGATAGTGAGAAACCTCACATGAAATGTGAAAGAGCCTGTAATTCCAAGAGGGATTCAAAAGGCTTTTTCACATCAGCCCGATAAAAATCCAAGCTTGAGATATTTTTCGCGATCGCAAATTGGCGCGCTATTTCATTTCCTATTCACATCAGCCCGAACATTATCAAATAGCGCGCTATATCGCATTAATTATCCTGTTATTTCGGAAATTTCCCGAGTTGGACTCGAGAAATTTTCTCGATCAATTAGTGCGCTAATTTGTATTCACATTATCAAATAGCGCACTATTTCGTGACCGGGTTAATTTCCCAAGTCAGAAAATAGCGCGCTATTTCGAAACATCGGGCTGATGTGAAAACGCCTAAAGTTTATTTGATGAAAATTAGTTCCGAAATTGCTGAGATGCCCAAAACAGAGCTATCCGAATAAAAGGTGAGACCCACCTTTTATTACGATGGCTTTGTTTTACTTTGTTTTTTGATGTCTCAGCCATCCCAAAACTGAGTTCATCAAATAAACTTTTGATTCCTCTTCGAATGGAGGTACTATTTCATTAGTAGTTTCTTGATATCTCACAAAAAGTTAAAAGCCCAATCCTCACATCAATCAATACTATACCATCCCTTTAATTGTGAAATATTAAGAACTTTATTATTATTTATTATTAAGAACTATATTATAGAACTAGGGTATTGTTCATTGTTATCTTCACCAAAGTTTACGCTATTAGTATGAAAGTTAGAATCATAATTTGCACAGAAACTTTTACTGCGGGGTCGTTTGTTGTATGTGTTTCTGTGCCATGATTAAACATAAAAAAAAAAAAATCATCATTGTTTAATGAATGATGGGAAACGTTACAACCTGATGTGCCATACTATCCAATCATAAATAAATGGTATTACAACATTCGTTGACGGCAAGAACAAGAGTGCATTCAAGTGCACGAAGCAAAGACCCAGAGAGAGGTGCAGAAGTAGCAGAGGCAGATGTAAGTATACGGAATGCAAGAGAGCGGCGACTCGACATTTTGAAGTCACCAAATAACATAACTAGGCAAACACACGAGAAAAGAAAACAAAACAAGGAATAACACTTGGATTGTAGTAGAAGCTTAGAACATGATCTATATACACACTCAATATTCAAGGAACTGCCGTCTGTTGTGACAAGGATTGTGGCCCCGTCAAGGATTGTCGTCTGGCGACAATCTTTGATGAGAGCTGGCGGCAAAGGTTGTCGCCCGCCCTCGAAGCACATTTTGCTGGGTAATATCGTTCTTGACATAGTCATTGAAATACCAACACATAACTTACATGGCTACATCCATGCAAACATGCCATGTAAAAAGTCATGGTGAGCTTTCAAGGAAGTGTGTATGTGCGCGCGCACATGATAATTTAATGTGCGTTTGTGCGTGTGTGTGTGTGTGCGTGTGTGTGTCTGTGTGTGTGTGTGCGTGTGTGTGTATGTGTTAGTGTATTATGATGGAAGAATGTGTTTATTATGTCAGCGTATATGTGTTTTGGCTGCGCGTGGGGAGGGATAAGGTGTTGCTGGCATAAACGTCATATTGATTTTATCAGCAGCTTTGAGTTTGATGAGTTTGTTTGACGGCTTTGTATATGAATTCGGAGTGGTGCTTGCGTGCGGGCGGATGCTGCTTTTATGCATACGTTCCATTATGTCTTATGTATCAACATTGGGAAGTCGTTTCATCAGGAAGGAAGGTGGTATCGGTTCGGGTGTGTGGGGGGGGGGGGGGATTGGGTTGTTACATTTCGTTATTGCGAAGGTTCGTTATTCTGAAGGCTCTTTAGGCCGAAGGTTCGTTATTCCGAAGGTTCGTTATTCCGAATTTCATTTTCGGATCAACGAACCTTCGGAATAACGCCACAAATGTTCAGATTAACGAACCCTTTTTCATTTTCGGATTAACGAACCTCTTGGTATGGGAAATTGTGTGTTTCGGATAAATGAACCTTCGGAAAAACGAACCTTCGGAATAATGAACCATCGGAATAACGAACAGCACCCGTGTTTGTGTATGTGTGTGGATGTGTGTATATATAAATGTGGGTTGGTGAATGTGGATGTGGGATGATTTAGGTTTTGGTTAATCGGGGGTTAGTGAGTTGGGGATTTGATTTGAAGAAAGATAGTTATAAATGGTATTACAGATTTTGGTAGGATTTAATATTTAGGATAGATGTAGATTTGTTTCGGTTGGGGGGGGGGGGGCTGGTCGGGTTTTTATGACTGATTTCAATCTAGATTTGTACAATGTATTTGTAGGTTTTTTTATGTATATGCCCTTGTAAGTAAGGTGTTACATGATCCAAACCAATATATTCAAGGGATATAGATTTGGTACATGTCGAAACTTTCTCGTGAAGAAATTGTTAGTAGGGTTGATATATAATCGAGTTATCTATGTTGAAGTGAGATTATTTGTAGTATTAATTGACAAACGGATTTGTTTGTGTTTTGAATCGCATTTGTAACGTTTTTGTTCATGTTACACCCAGAATGGGTTGATTTATGAATGATCTGAATGAAATCAATTTGAGTGTTTGTTGGTGTTTGTTTACAATACGTATGTATTGGCGGTGTGCATATGACAGAGAATAGTGATATGGAAGTTGTAGTTGAGACTGATGAAAGAATATGACAACAATGAAAAAATGAACAAAGACAGATAACATTTCGGGAGGGTACCTCCCTCGTATGCCTTTTCTCTCGGTCTCTCTCTCTCTCCTAGCCCACCTCACCGCTGAAATTGACACACCCATACTATTTTGAAATCAAAGTTGCTGTGAACTTTATAAATACGTGCTCATATACGTTGAAGGCATTTTCATTGCCACAGTAGTGCCTGCTGCTCAAAAAAAGTTCGTTCGCACAAACATCAAAACACAAACACAAACAGACACACGTACGCATACAGGCACACGTATACACACAGACAAACCATTACCACTAGACAACCACCACACATGCACATTTTCTACATTATTGTATTATTATATTCCAAACACACACACACACACACACACACACACACGCAGCTATACGCAAACGCATACATAAGTCACTTATTGTACGCACCTACAAATCATACACAGCACCATGCAGCTCCCAACACACACACACACATACGCATAACTTACATACCCATCCCACCAAAGCATAACACCGGGGCAACCACCCCGAGCCGGGGGCGACAATCTTTGACGGGGCGACAATCCTTGTCGCAACATTTTTTTTTTTTTTTGCCATCATTAGATTGTCGCCATCGAGGTCAAAAATTGGGAACTGCACAAGAGTCAAAGATTGTCGCCAGACGGCAATCTTTGACGCCAACTCCGTCAAGGATTGTCGCCCCGAGCCGGGGGCGACAATCCTTGTCGCATCAGCCGTCACTCGTTACGATTGATGGAAGTCTGGAGGGTACTGATGCAGTGAAATGCATTGGAATGTGATATAAGTTCTGTGATGCAATACTCAAACCTGCTACTTTAGATATCCCGTGTTTCAGCCATGATATCACCATTTTAAGCTTTATGACAAAAATAAAAAAATATAGTTTTTAATGATTATACATGTTATTATTAACTTCATAATTTGACAATCCTCAGTGTGGTCTATTATGTAGAAGGGGAAAAGGGTTGTGTTCGTGCAGAATGTCCAAAAACGACATCTAAGACAATAACTCTTATATAGAAAGGCAATGTACATGTACAATATCATAGCATTCGAGTGTGCTCACTCATTGCATGAATATGCAAATTAGTGAGCTAACCATGCCATACCCTCACAATTTTCCATTGACCGTGTAAAAAAAATGACGACAATTCAATGTTTCTGTCATTTAAGTCTCAAACATGATGCTATTCCTGGTTGAATATCAAACTTCAGAATAGTGATCGGTTAGACATACCAGGATTCGAGCCTTGGGCATAATTGCCTTTGAATGAAAATCTGGAATTTTCGAAATTTTACGTACAAACTATATGCAAGTTATGAGGGGATGACATGCTCACTCGCCATTTGCATATTCATACTGACCGTTCAAGAACTGTTTCCTGAAAAATAGCGAAACTTCAATATGTGATAACTTTCTTATCGTTCACCCGATTTCCATCAAAAACTTACCATTGAACTCGTAATATTTTACTCTTTCTTATCGGACTAACTTATATTTGGACTGGATTTCCCCTTTAAGGTAGCCGGACTCACATTTTGTTATATTTCAGCTAAAAATGTATCAACATTTTGGTGTCGTCTGTATACTCACGAATATCACAGTTATCCTTCAGGCCGTTGTAGTCATTCATATAACCTGGACCACAGGTACCGTTCGTAGCTATGCACAGTCCAGTCTCCTTCTCGCACGGCCCGTTGTTGGAGCAGTTACACACTTCCTTGCAGTTCGTACCATAGAACCCCCAGGAACAACCCGCTTGTTCTGTCATGGCATACTTATAAATACAGTCATCATGGCTTACTCTACTTAAACATAAAAGGGTGTGTACAGTTCTGGTCGAGGTGAGGATTTAGCTTTTAACATTTTGCGAGATACTCAGAAACCACTCTATGAGATGTCAAAGAGGATGCAATTCTAAGGGGTATCAAAAGTTTATTTGAAAAAAGTGGCCGAGATATCCAAAAACGAGGTGAAACAAAGAGATCCTAATAAATTTGTGGCCTGTAGTCTTTTATTATCACTTTTTTTGATATCTCAGCCATTTGAAAACCAATTTTCATCAAATAAACGTTGAATCCTTCTTAAGATTACATGCTCTTTCATATTTCATAAGAGGTTATTCATTATCTCACTTAGGAATGTAGAAAACATGAATCCCCACCTCAACCAGTACTGTACAGCCCCTTTAAAACAGCCACTCAAGTGGATCAAACCACACAAAATAACACGCTCCTCAGATAGCAGCATTCACACACGTATACACACTTTTATTATTTTTTTGTTTTCAGTGATCTTTTTATTAATTCCATTTCCTTTGAGAATATAACAATTCAAAAAAAAAATGACACACATTCTACATAACATCTGTCATAAATCATGTAGATATTCCTACAGTTATGAGACATAATCCATAATCCATAAACAAGAATAATCATTCAATTCATTTTAAGGCAGAAATCAAACAGAAGAGAGGAAATAGAATGAATTATCCGATCATTCCTTTTTAACTACAAAACAAACACGCAGAATTCATATATGCAATTGTGAGCAATTTAGCCAAACACTAAAAAAACAGGATGCAGTATTGTGCAAACACACACTCACACACACACACACACATTGTTCTATTCACGAATGGATGATGATGTCCGGCAATGATGGAAGCAATAGACATAGGCCGATTGTCTCTCGCCAACTCGGTACAAAACAGAATTTGTATACACGAGAGACTTCAGTGCAGATAGATTGTAACGTGTGAATTTATCAGCTTTTGATCTGCGCATCTAACCTTGAATAAAGATATAACATGAATGTTTCCAAGTTCATCTCTCAAAAGTTTTTGGTCATCATTGGACAAACTTATTTTTGGCCACTTGATCAGGATGAGTGGTCACTTTAGATATTCTTTTTCTTACCGCCAATCAATCTGCTTTTTACAGTGTGAAGAAATGTTTCATACCATATCATTGTCTCACTAAAACACACACACACACACACACACACACACATATATATATATATATATATATATATATATATATATATATATATATAAACATATTATTATTACGTAGGAGGGGAAAATGGTGGTGACAACGTCACCATGGTCACATGACACATTTGTATCTGAAAACAAACAAATCAGTAACGAGAAAACTCGCCTCGAGCGCATCATCCTAAGCGTCTCGACTCTTCTCCCCCCCCCCCCCCCCCTAACCTGGGCTGGTCAAAAAAAAAAAAAAAATGAATAAATTCTTTGCATATAACAAATGCATGATATAAATACTGTATTCATAACAATATATTACGCTCCCTACTTTGGACGAATGAAATACAAATACAAGGATAAAACGATATAATCTTTACTGAGCCTACCAAAAACTGTCTCGCATATGTATGGCTGTCTCGCGGCGCTAGTAACATCCCTCCACCTGCCATGAAGATTTGGAAAGAAGTTCGACAACAGGCAAACCCCGCGGTTAGAATCAGCATCCAGCGATGGACGGTTTGCTTCCCAAATCCCGTTGTCTGGAACTCTAAGGGTGTGGAAAAGATATTTAAAAATATCAGAGAACTGTTATTTTTTACTGTTTTACGTGTATGGGAGACGAGCAGGAATACTTCTTGGCTGTTTTATTTATTTTTATTTTTATTTTATTTACTGTCTTCTTTACAAAAGCAGGGTAGTCCCATTCAAGACGCAAGGCCTGCTTTCCAAAGGAGCCCTGCTGTAACAAATCACATTTATGATACAATAAAATATATACATAACAAACATAATATACAAACATACACAATAATACATTTCATAAAAGAGGAGAGCCTCTGTAGACAGATAAAGAGAGAGAGAGAGAGAGAGAGAGAAAGGGAAAGAGAGAAAGAAAGGTGACAGGAAGAATACATGTGTACAACATTCAAGGAAACGAGAAATTAACTACTGCTCGTAACCACCTGGATGTTGCGTAATCTTTATGTAATCTTCTGATTGTCATGAATCAAGGTTAATTGGAAATTGGCCCTATATTTTTCTGTTAGTGTTTTGCTTGACTTTTTCGTTCTTGCCGCGCTCTCTTTTCATAAGATGATAAGTCTGTTACATACTTGTTATGTTGTATTTTCTATTCCGCTGGAGTGTAACCATGATATTGAAGCTTTAGTAGAGAAGGGCTTTGTTTTGTTTTTCTTCCTTACTGGCCAAGTATTGTATCGTCGATCCACTGAAAGTTTTGTTCACGGGGTGCATGGAGTCCAATCCATATGCTTCGATGGAGAAACTCAGATGTTGGCTTCGGAAGAAGAGATGTCAAGAACGTCTGTAACAGACACAAATGGGTATAGTATTATTACCATGGGGAAGATGGCGGACCAGAGAAGCTTAATGTTTTTGAAGTAGTGCCTACAAATAGCTGACAAGTCTCCGTTGACCAGAAACCCCAACCAGTGGCACAATGTGCAGGTTGAAACCATTTACTGAGTATATTGCTAGCCACCCGGGGGGAACAACGAAGGGTCGCCATCATGTTTTTTGTGTCTTATTGGCGGGGCCAGCGTGATTACACACAGAGAACATGGATCAGGTATTCTTCATTTATTCTTAATGGGAAATATTTCTTGCGTTATTTCGTCATTACTAATCATTTTGTTTATGAAGATAATATCCGAGCCTAAAGAAAAGCAACAAAAATGATTTTCGACGGGGAGGGGGCAATCTTCGTTGATACCTCCACCATTAAGGCTGGACATTCAACAGAAATGTTGCGTTTTCTCGAGCGACCACCGAAAAGACTGGAGAGACAGTTGGGTCGTAAAAAACATTCCCTCAGACAACGTCTGAGAGACTCTACATAAACACTTTAAAGCTTTAACGTCCACTTACGTTCACTTCTGTAGACTTGATCACGGCAAGATCACCTCCGTGGCCTTGACAAATTTCCCTGGCGTTCTCAAATATTTCATCGTTTCCTTCGATGAGGTACATCGAGTTCCCGTATCTGCGCCAAGTGCAGTTCACGTTTTCTGCAAGAGTTAAATCGAAAATATCATTTGTTTCTTCAAAAGTAGCTGCTCGCAGAAGTAAGATTTATGACGCCAAACAGGTATGATCGTTGTTACCCAATAAGAGTCGACGCAAATGCTGTCTTCGGATAGAGTTTTGTTGTTGTTGACTAGTCTCAATGCTAATGCATAAAAATAGCTCACTTGCTACAAGGTCCGAGACGTCGGTTATTGAAGTTCTCACATTAAGATTTTGGAGTGTCAACGAAGCGAACTGTTATTTTATCTTGTGAGATTCAAGTTGAAACATCATCTTGCAATGATGGAGGCTGCTTTGAGAGGTACAGTTTCTATACATATCCACAGTTGCATTACAGTACACGCTGTAGGTTGTAGGTTCAGCAAATGTCTATTCCGAATTGAGCGCATTTTCTTCGACAAACTCTTTGACCCCTTACATTTTATATCATGGAATTAATCAGAATTGTTTTGTTGTCTAAGTTACATGTTCAAACAGAGTAGATGAGCGGAGCGAGTTTTCCCTTTATAAATATGGCACGATACTCGTCACCATGAAATCCCTATAGTGTATAGCCTAATATTACATGTCTTATTTTTGTATTTCCCATTCTCCAGACCTCAAGCTTTCAAATAGCACAAATATTTATGTTAATATCAACAACGATTTTTGTTATTATTATCAAATAATAAAACAAGGACGTGGTCATCTTAGATCGCGAGGCACGGTGGTTCGAGAGGGGAGTAAAAGAGTCTATCTATACGTAAAAAGGGAGGAGCCATCCCTAAACCGAGGAGGGGGCCTGCGACACAACCTATAATACATGTATAGCCGGAGCCTACAACCCGGTAGTTCGGAGGATTCCTCGGCGCTTTCCGAAATTCCCAGACCATGTTACGGGTCAACAACCAATTGCCGCCAAAGATCAGTCGGCCTGATGAAGCGTCCCGGAGAGAACGTGAAACGTCGCTACTCCAAATTACGAATAAGTCCAGTTGACTAGATTTACCGATATAGTTCATGAGGTACTTTACCTGGATGACTGAGAACCTGAGAATAGTCACAGACATATTCTCAAATAGAGTGATTTTCCTTCAGTGACCAGCTTTGCCATATCCAATGTTTCTTATAGATAGTAGTGCCACAACAAATCATTTACTGATATTTTATGTCATGGTGAAATATTCAAAGTCATAGTTGTTGTTTTTTTCATCATATTTCTCCCAACTTTTGTGAGATGGATTGTCTTTGCATCAGCAAAGTAAACGTTCTCTTTTTTTTTTTTGTAGATCGAGCCACCACGATGATAAACAAACACTTAACAGAAAGTCACCATACCTTTTGGTACTCTGCAAATGTGTCTCTTGTTGAAACCACATGCAACGCTGCTCCATAAACCATGCTGTGATGTGTTTGTGCTGGCGAATATGCACCCACATTCGTTCGATGCACTATTGTCCGGTATTTCATCAAAGTACTGAAAGCCTCTGGAGATTACAGGAAAAGAGAAAGGTGCGTGATAAAAGACACAGTGCTCCCTTATGTGGAGTGTGTGCATTCTGAAACAAGGCTGATAAGAATTTCCAGTACTTCGAAGTGTTTTGCAAACTTACAAGTTTCGTTCATTTTACATAGTAACGTTAATTACTTAATTATGGGCGCCTATTTTCTGCAAGAATTCATATTCATAAATATGTTTACGTTGGAGATGGAACGAAAATGAAAGAATGAATGAATGACTGGAAAGCCCCTGCAAGTGCTACCTACCTTTGTCCAATGTCCAAATGCGTGCACATGCTCACTCATTACCAATATCACACACAGGCACATTGATATACTGGAAAATTTGTTTGGTATTTTTGTATGTATGTACATTCAGCAGAAACAAAAAGAAAGAAAACAAACACATTTCACGTTTACATTTTCTTATATAAAACTTTCATTAAAAGCAATGGATTGTGTGTCAAATTAAATTAAATCAAATTGTTTTCAAACATAGTAGATATTCGCAGATTGAAACTTACGTATGACTAAACACATTACATATGTATTCCAATGTGCACAAGTAAAAATTTCAAAACTGCATAAAAGCTTTAAAAACACAAGTAAACTGAAACTCAATTATATCGCTTCAAAAAGGGGGTAAAAAGAGCAAATTCAGAGAGCATGACAAAAGTTTGTGTGGTTTGTGCACTTGAAAAGAAAGTTATTATAAAAGTAATATTTCTTTCCTTGGAATCAAACTCTGCCCTTTGTTACAATTATACCGAGATACCGAAAATAGTGGAAGTAAAATGAACTCAGAAAATAAATGATTACGAAGATCAATCTTACCCAAGAGTGTTTCCGTCGACCCATGTATATGAGGAAGTAGGCGATTCTTTTCGAAGTCCGAACCAGTAGCATTCGTTCCTTTCAGGCAACTCTTCCTCTAAAAAGGTCTTGGGTAGTGCATTAAGAAATGACAGTGATAATACTCCAGCTGCAGATTTTTTTTTTTAAGGGCAAAGACACTTATGCTGCAGTTTAGTGAACTGCAGACTATTCATTAAGCAAAAGTATGTAGTGATTGGTGAAATGTTTTGCTTTGGATTGTTTTTGTTTCTTTAGTTCCTTATTTGCTCGTCAATGCCTGTAAGGAAATTAGCGAAATTGCATGGTATAATTCAATCAATCAATCAATCAATCAATCAACTTTATTTTTCATTTCCATTAAATAAACAGGGAAAATCACATAAAATGCATGAACAGAACACATTTGTAATGATTTCAATAACGTAAATTAAAATACATGTGATCACGAGTAACAACATAAATTCATTTTTTAAAGGTACATGTATATACATATACATAATACAAGGATTAGAATGGAAATGGAGGGTCCCACTAAAAAGCAAAGCTTGTACGGTATGGGACCCTCAGAAAATACATAAGAGAACGAATAATGACTTAATGAAACTACAAACAGATATATGAAGCAAAATCAAAGAAACCAATGTCAACTGACATGAAATCAACTTAGGAAGGAAAGAAAGAAAAAAATAGAAAAAGAAGAAAAAAGGGGGAAAATTAACTACAACACGCGCCATCGTGGACACAAGCAGACTGGATTTCATGATGTAAGAGTAATGATAAGACGCACCCTGGATTGATGTTGCGAAGGATTGGGTACATATACCGGTAAGAATGCAGAAGAGCGGACATACAAAAAGGAGAGAATAGACACAGTGTTATACGGTACAATAACAGTAATATCTGAGGAGGACTTATGTTTGACAGAATGGTTATTTTTCTCTATTAAGAGAAAATAATTTCTATATAATTGATTAATTGATTAATGAGATAATAAAGCGAACCTAATTCGGTTGTATATCATAAGATTTCAATAAAAATGATTTTAATTTGTTCTTGAAAGAATTCATCAAAGTTTTTGCAGTTATTATCGTTAGGAAGAGAGTTCTAATACTTTGGCCCATCGTAGATGAAGGTGTTCTGAGCCAGCAAAGTTCTTAAAAATGGCAAATGGAATTCATTCGATGGCCTTGTTGGATAATTGTGAACGGATTGATTCCTTGGAAACATTGTTTCAAATATATTTCGAAGATTATTCATATTATAATTATACATAAATTGTCCTGAATTAAACAAATCGAAATCTTTATTTTTAAACACTTTGTTTAAAAAAAAATAATGGGTCAGTAAGAGACAAAAATGCAGAGTGACATACGGAGTGACTTCTTTTGTAACAGACGTAATTTATCTAAGAGTGTTTGATATGTATTTCCCCCACGCAAGAATACCATAAGTTAGATAAGGCAATATGAGGGATGAATATACTAGTAATGTAAGCAGGGACGACAAAGGAAGACAAAATTCAATTTTGTTAATTATACCAATATTTCGTGAAATAGTTTTACAAAAATATACTATCAATATGAAATTTCCATGAAAGCTTATCATCAACTGTTATTCCCAGAAATTTAGTATGGGAAACATTTTCCAGTGGAGTGCCATCAAAATTAATATCAACAGGTATAGTGCCTCTGTAGAGTTACTAAAAAGCATATATTTTACTTTTTGAAGATTGAGAGATAATTTATTTTGCTTTTATCCATTGAGCGACATTTTCTAATTCAGAATTTATTGTATTTACAAGGGTAAGGGGATTATTGTGCACAAAAAAAAAAAATGAATTTGAGTCATCCGCAAAGCGAATGAAAGAAAGAACATCTGATGATCTACAAAAAATCATTCATATAAACAAGAAACAGAAGCGGACCTAATAAACTTCCCCGTGGGACCCCACATTTGACATTTAACATATTGTGAGTTACAACCATATAAAGAGACATATTGCTTCCTGTTCATGAGGTAGCTCCTGAACCACTCCAAGGCCTTCCCACGCACTCCGTAATGATGTAATAATTGTGAGTAACAGAGGGGAAAAAAAAAAAGACTACCATGACTTCCACTTGGATGAGTCCACATCATAAACAGAAAATGATGACTTTGAATTTACATTATATATATATATATATATATATATATATATATATATATATATATATATATATATATATATATATATAAGTGTGTACACATGCATATTTACATTAGTATGCACATATGAAAGTTATATAGGTTACAGAAGAAAAAATAGGCGAAATACCATTGGGTTATTACAAAGTCAATATTGCACTGATTGCCATCATTGTAATCATTTCAGCTTATTGTCTGAGGTATCTATCGTGCTATCATTCCAGTTTTAATCACAGTTCAATTTGTTTCTATTTCTTCATTTCCTTTGAAATCAGACATAGAATGACAAAACACAATTCAAGCGCTATTAAGGAAGAAAACGTTAAAACAGTTATATTATGATTTGATATTACCTCATATTGATTACTGTATCATTTTGGGCATTTGTTCCAAACATTGATATTAAACTTCAAAGAAGTCGAAATAAGTTCGGCCGATTAGTGCTAAACGTTGATTTGGACACATCAAAAGATGTCTTGATGGGCCTCACTAAATCGCAGACTGTTGAACAAAGAATGAAGTATTAGTACTGTGATGCGATTTACAAAATAGAAATGGGCTTGAGCCGTCATATCTAGATTACATTAACTGCTTCTAATCGCCACGTGCAATATACCACCACAGATATGCTCTGAAAAGTCCCCTCTTTATATCAAAACCAAAATTAAATTATGAAAAACGGTCTTTTTCATATTTCGCATGCTCTCCTTTTAACAAATGGCCAGTCATATTTACAGACTTTGAACACTTAAACTCGTAAACTCGACATCCTATTTATGCTTTTAAAGAAATCAACTTTGATTGTTTGTTGTTATCTCATACTTTACATCACTTTGCCATATACTGTTAGCTTTACATTAGTAGTGAGAAAACCGTTTGTGTTTATGGTGTTGCTTTGTGTTTCGTGTTTGGCATGTAGTTTTGTTAAAATATGGCTCCCTGTATTTTTGTTTCAATCTGTGTCTTGTTTGCTAAACTCCCTTATGATTTTAAATCTAGTTTATTTGTAGCATTTTTACAATGACTTAGTATGTTTACATCTCCTAGTTTAATTTGGTTGTTGTTGTTGCTGCAATATCTTATGTTTCTATTCCTTTCAGTGTTTTATATGGGGTTCATTGTTGCTTTGTTTTTACTGCTGAAACCCAGTATTGTGCGATGTATCTTATCATTACTTATATGAAGTAGTTTTGCGGGGCAATTCTAGTTGATATTTTGATTGGTCGTCAAGATCAGCGGGCAATATTAGTGGGTATCATCCTTCTTCCGGGTCTCGCCATTCACTTTACATGTAAACATTCCCCGGTCAATCACAAAGAGGAGACATTCACAAATCCTGGACACACGCACCGCAGAAGATTGCCAATAAATCAAGTCATACAAGGTCGACCACTTCCAGCAGCACTACGCGTCAAACAATGACAAGTCCATTTGTGCTCCAAAAAAAGCACAGTTATTACAACTCTCCATATTGAAACAGAAGCAAAAACAAAGTGTAAATACATTCAGATGTTTGAAGTTCGCCTGTTACAACTATATATGTATCTTGGAAGTTGGAGTTGAATGATGTACATTGATGAACAATAATTTTGCAATTATTCGACATGTTGGTGATGATCTACAGGTATTCGTTAAGTCAAATGTGGCTTGATCTATATCATAGTGTATAGCCGTATTCACATATTTTCCTAATTTACCTAGGGGATAAGTAATAATTATGATAAGACTGGCCTTGAGGGAGATACCAGAAAATATTCTTTCAGTGCGAACTTCAAGGCCAAGTATTGTAATTTTTTTTTTCGTCAACCATTTTCAAAGACAACACATTCAAGATCGTCAGTTGTCACTGAAATTCATCCCCGCTGCCCATCGACTGGAGAATGTAAGAATCAAATTCGAACTATGAAATTCGAACTTCAATATTATATAAATGTCATAGGGCTCTGTTGTAAAGCAGGCCCCTCTCGCCTGAAGTACACTACCCAGGGAATTTTTTAAGAGACCATATGAATAGATAAAGACATACATTCGCACACGAAAATTACGAAACAAAATGTGCAGTCATCAGTCATAATTGTCAATATTACTCGTATGTGAATACATCGAAATCAAAGAAGTCAAATTTTAATGAAATCAATTTCTCATTAAGAAACACACCATGAATCTACCATCTTTAAGCAGGTTCTTTATAATTGATCGCAGCATCAGTAACTGCCTGGTTGGGTTTCTTTAATACAATTACGTCACTAGTTTCACACTGAAAATTAACGGGGTTGTGGAATTCATGTATTGTGTCTGCATTTTGATAAAAGATTTTCCGGTCAATTTCCAACTTTACCCAAATCAATTTAAGGTTTTGAGCCATCAATTTCGTCGAAAATGTGATAGCGATTCAGAAAAAAATCTGGGGAAAATGTGGGAAATCTGAACTCTGTTATGGAAGTGGTGTTTTGATTTCCAAAGAGAGTTTATGCCCCTGTTCAACCGTTATTACCCACAAATATTCTTAAGATTCATTGCGTAATATATGTTTTCCCGTTCATTTTCGGACTTTTAACAGTCAGTTTCAAAGGGTTTTTTATTCAATATTTCGTGCCAAGAAGCACGCAGAACGCAAATCCTAACTTCAATTTAGTCAAATGTCGTTGCAATTCTTTTTTCGTCCACCATTTTCAAAGATCGTCAGTTGTCACTGAAATTCATCCCCGCCGCCCATCGACTGCAGAATGTAAGAATCAAATACGTCTTCGTTCGAACAATTTCATCATTTTTTTTTCAAACAAAGTAGTCAGATGGTATTGGTCTTTTGTTGTGAGGGTGAACCAATTCTAAGCCGGCATCATCTCACTTTATTCAACATGGAAAACGGAAAAAACATAATGTCTTTTATTTCTTGTTTCATTAAAATCAAAATTGTCTTTAATCATAATTATGTGCATGGAAATCGTAAATAACTGTTTACGCTTGTGTGACAGTACATAATAACGTTCGGGTGCGTTTATCAGGGTGTGTTTGTATGTGTGCATGCGTGTGTGTGTGTGTGTGTGTGTGTGTTTATGTGAGTATGGGGTACACGTGTGTGTATGTTAATGCTAAATGTGGAAAAAGTGAACGGTTGCAGGAAAAATGAAATAACCAAGGAGGAAACCTTGATGAAAATATTTGCTAAAAGAGAAAATTGCTTTTGCTGTTATGTGTGCAGCAATTGTGACGAACGAATTTGAATTGTAAGCTACGAGAAGGTGTGACAAATGACTAACTTGAATGAATTTTTATCGAAAATGATCGACAAAAGACGAATTTTAAACTAAGATTGACATATATTCCAGATTTCTTGGGACGAAATTGAACTACAAATCTATTAAATTGAATTTAAAAAAAAAGTTTGAAAATGAACGGCAAGACCTATGTAGATCTGTATAATGCTGTTCGTCATCAGGAGCAAGTTAATGGAATACTTGTTGCTAGGTCCATTTACATATTAACGAATTTGGGTATATTCTATTGAAAAAACGCTTACGCCTTCATCTGTTGTGTGTTTTGTATTCATTCCATTTCAATCTACAAACGTTAATACGCTGACGGCCTAGAGAGTGTACAGAACTGACTAACTGACCACCTAGAGAGAAAAAGCTGACCATCATTATGCTACCGACCCACAGTGAGGACCCACACAGAATAATTATCGAGGCTTTTGAAGACAATGACACGGACTATTTGAATAGGCCTATAGGTGGACAGACTTGGTGTGTGTCAAGCGCCAGCATAGCTACGATAATAAATATGCACCAAAAATGAAATATCACAAAATGTGTACGACAAACAATTTCAAAAGTCAGAAAGCAAAAAAAAAAAATCAAAATCATGAATGCCATAAAAGAGGAGAATGTAATGTTGAAAAGCATAAGAGAATGAAAAAGAATACGGGAAATTTGAATGTAAATCATATTGACTTTTGCATGTGTATGCATGTATGATCAAAATGTTTGTTGTGTCCACGCGGATACATTGTACATAATAATTCAAATGTGAATAATTAAGTAGAAATCGACTTCCTAGAAACGAATTTGAATGCTCGAAACAAGCTCGCCAGCCGCGGCTTCTTAATTTGATTGCAGAAATTTCAAATTGCACCGCACATTGACGAAATTGATCGCTCAAAAACGAAATTGTGTGCTCTAAAACGAAATTGGTTGCCTACTAACCATTTTGATCGCCCCCCCCCCCCAAAAAAAAAAGAAGAAAAGGAATCGCGTGCTCTAAAACGAAATTGATTGCTCTTTGTGTTAAATTAAATGACCGATAGACACGAAACCTATGGTATCGCTGAATTTAATGACCATTTCACGAATTTGATTGGCAAGAGATTGAATTTGACCGGGAAATCCTACAGTTGGAGTTGAGTACCGCAATATGACAAATATTTCAACTGTTTGAAGCTCTATGTACTCACTTGCAAGTTTAGACCAAGGAAACCTTGTAAAGCAATACATAGTAACAACCGAGCCACATCAAACATTACTTTTTCCTGCAACTTATGATTACCAACGAATCGTCCCCATTGTACATGTTATGTATATCATTTAGTGTTATACTGGTTTGACGTCCATATAAATTATTTTGTTGTTGTTGTATCTATTTGATACAACTGATTTACAAATTGCCCTTCACCGACGCAGAAACAAACAGTTTATTCCGTGCTTTTGAGTATTGATAACCACAGTAAAAATCATGGGCATACACACTCGAGTAAATGGGATTCGAACCCACGACCTCCTGACTGCTATGCAGGAAACTGCATGTGATCAGGGGATTACGCAATGATGTCAACGAGCCTCGATTCTTTAAGGGTTTGAGAAACAGAGAGCCAGAAAAGTATGCCCATATTCAAATATGTTAGAATAATGACCCCGGAACAGAGACTGAATAGACCCAATCCCCTTGAAATCCCAAGGATGGACGTTGATACACATTATGCATTACAAACCAACACGAAGCAGAGTAAATTCTTCTCGTATTAATTCACAAAACTGGTTAATCCTATTTCTGTCTCTGAAATCACAGCAGCCGTAGGTGACAGACTTACAGTCATCATCTTAACTCTTCCTAATAATCAAATATTTCAAATTAAGAACATGGTGTAGCCACTGCAGCTGCACTTACTTGCATCTCCTGGTTATCTATCACTGGCAAGTCTCCGCCAAGCTGTTCACAAAAGGTTCTTGAATCGTCGAAACTTCGAGCCGTTATGTCATCGAGCAGATAGTAAGCTCCTGCATCCTCATGTAATCCGTTCGTTGAACATAGCTGTAATGACCACACTGGAGACAAAATATTACGTTATTTACTTTCCGCAAGCAATATACTAAACGACGTTGCTTTTTCGAAACCTGTCTGATAGCTGTCAAAATTTGTATTCCTTATAAACTTTTGAAGGTGTGGTTTCGAGACCGACAAAATAATGTTGGATCTGTAGAAATGGCAAGGAAGATTCTTCTAAAGTTGACCATTCTCTGTCCACAGTTGGAGACGAATAATTAAATAGAGTAAGTTTCAAATACAGCAAAGTCGGCAAAAAAGTTTAAGTAGTGTTTTTTGTTGTTTGTTTGTTTTTTTTTTTTTGGTGTGTGTGTGTGTGTGTGTGTGTGTGTGTCTTATACGCATACGCAGAAACATACACATTTACACAGAAGTCACACCAGGAACATTTCCTGCTAATATCAGCAGACAGCAATACATTGTACCAAACTTCAAAAACGACATTACTACCATAGAGTGCATTATCGCTGCTGCACAGAGACATAATATGCCGAAAAAAAGAGGGGAAAAAACATACAGCGAATAAGAACAAGAAAGAAAACAAGAACTATTAGATCTTCGTGTGTGCTTTGATGGTGTACGAAATCACCAGTTGATATCATTTCCACAGAGGGTCATATTCCAGGAACCTCAGAAAGCTTCTCAATACAGCAAGTACATCAAGGCAACAATTGATTGTATTAAAAAATCAACTGATTACGTGTAGCACTTTTATTAGCCTTTGCATGCTGAAAGTTCGGTTTGGTAACAGACGTCTTTAGCCATTGCTTGTTAGTTGCTGTCCCTGCTTGTCAATGATAGTCATGGTTATACAAAATATTTGAAAATGGAGAGGCTTTATGTGTCGCCAGAAAAATACAGAAAAAAAAAGATATTTTGAGCGTGACATGATATTTTGCGTGCAAGCCAACGTTACATCGGAAAATGAATGAATGTATAAATATCAGTGATTAGAATATATCTTATAGGCCTAGGGTTAATTGACCAAAACACAGGGTCCATATTTTGCGTAATCTTGGTATTTTCTTCATACATCTGATTACCATGCTTTAGAATTACTTTTCATTACATCCATGATTTTGATAGTTGCACCATACAAGTTAATGTTTGTTTTGAAAACAATTTGATAACACATATTCTCGATGCCCAGTCGTGCCTGTAGGTTATCCGAAGTTATTTTTTTTAATTCTAATAGAGTATCAGTTCTGTAAATTTTAAAGAGGGGAATAATGTTTGATTCTTTAAAAGAAAACTAGTTTATATATTGTTGATCCCTGACTTATCATTATTGCTTTGTTGTGTTTGTTGGTGTGCAGATGAATTTAAAACCAGATACTTCCATTAATAACCATATTTAAAAGTGTTCAAACATAACAAACTATTCTTACTTATGTTAAATTAAAAGTATTACCGCTGTAAAAACAAGACACCTGTTTAAAAAAAAAAAAAAACGTTCTGCGTTTTACACTTGTATACACATGATGTAGGAGATGAATAAACGCAATGTTTGTAAAATTGTTGATCATACCTAGAAAATGATGAGTATATATCTTACCTCTTGTGCATGCAAGCGGAGTCAAGACAGACAAAATGGACAGCCAATTGACGACGTACATCTTGAGGTCAAGCAAAATGCAGCTAAGCCTCCGTGTCTTAATATTATGATACAGTGCGTGTGAATCCGTCCCTTCAGACACTGCGCTCGCTCCAATTTCCTGCTTGAGAAGCTTCGTCTATCTTTCCTGATACCTCCTGTCAAAGTAAGCTTGGTGATTGGAAATTGGAAATTGGAAAATGGAACCCCTGATTTATATCTTCTGTATATACAAGTTGATGATATAATCGTGACGCAATCACAAACGGGCATCCTCGAACTGTTGGTTCCTTGAGGCAGCTGGTATATGCACAGATAAAAGCTGAAGTGATTTTCGATGTACTTGACTACGCTGTTTAGTTCATTTCTCGCTCATTTTTGAACCCTTACTTCCTCAATGCTGCACGATGTCTCCCTGCCGATCCCCGCCTTTTGTCAGAAAACACAACAGTGTGGCAGGGTTCACATTTATCTTTTGGGGTTCAAGCAAATCGTTCCAATTGATTGACTTCTGTGAGAAGAGGTATTGTCAATTCAAGAACATAAAGACCCACGTTCAAACAAAAATCCACAGTACATTCTCTTCATCTCCCCTCCCGCCCCCCCCCCCTCCTTTCTGTCTCATTCTATCACACACACAAGCACGCACACACACTCACACTCACACACACACACACACACACGCACACACACACATACACACTCCACCACCATCACCACCACACTCATACACGAAAACACACATTTCTTTCACTTTGAAATTCTCGGTTTTATACAAATAGGATCTTCATTCATTATTTTGTTCAAATACGCTCTTTCCACAACGTAGTTCAGACCTCTTTTAAATGGCAGTCCATGAACGCTGTAGCCATTTTTTCTGCTTTCCCGAAGCATTCTTCAGTGTAGCAGAATGTAATACAGAGTATACAACGCGCACATGCCTTATGAATGTACGTATTGCATGCAATGCACACACGAACACACGCACACACACACACACACACACACACATATATATATATATATATATATATACATATATTCATATACATATTTATAAATATATGTCATGTTACATGTACATATATCATAAAGGTTCTGGTTATTTAATGTATTGTTACTACTCAGTAGTATATCATAAAGATAAAGACTGTCAGGATAGCGAAACTCATGTTTTATCATCTGAACTGTTTAAAATGCTTTTAATGGAGGTCTTTAGCCACGAGTTGAAGTGGAGACACATACTACACCTTCCCAAAGATAGTATTTCCGTAATATCCTAACATTGACGTGTATACATTTCGTGTATTCCCGACATCTAAAAGTCAACATTTTGTTATGTGGGGAAATCCTATCACTCACCAAAAACATGCTTGTGAAGAGAGTCATGTATGTTTTGCTATGTCTATATTGATTGCGCTGAAAATATCACGTTTCTATTGTGTTGTTTCGTTCGTCATTAGCGGCCATGAAAACGTGCTCCAAGGGGAGAAGGTGAGGTTTTTAACCCTTATTGGGTAAACATTACCATCCTGAAAAAAAAAAAAACACTTTAGTATGCTTTCCCATAGCTGCCATGTACTTTATGACCATGACATGTAATGTACTTTGCCTTTTTGTATACATATATAGGCCTATTATGTTGTTGTTGTTGTTTAAAAAAAAAGAAGAGAGAGAGAAAATGGGACCTTGTTAAACAAATTTTGTCCAGACAATACCGACATAAAATCAGACCATAATAGGTCTTGAACAAATCAAACATTATTATTAGATACACAATATGATGTCTCATCGAGGGAGCTTATTACAAATGTGTCCACGAGGAAGTTCATAACAGATGTTTCCACAAAGGAGCATGCATAATGTTATGAAGAATAAAATTGACTGCATTCTGTAAAAGAAATTGAAAATAGTATGAATGTGTTGTTTTCCAATGTCATCCAGAGAAATTCCATTGAATCAGAGGAAGAGAAAGATGGCGTGCAAAAGTGGCACACCTCACACTTGAAAATACATGCTGGGCTCAATTGCTTTACTTGTACGTCAAACAACAGTAGATAACAAGGGAAAAAAACCAAGAAGAGCAGAAAAATGTAGAATGACCATCAACTTACGAACACATCAATAGTGTGCTTCACTGAATCAGTCCATAATCAATGAAAGTGCACCAAAATGTCGCTTCTACATGGCTCTTCTATATCCAATTGTATATAATTTAGTAGCACCACACTTCACGTGTCATTATACTCAATAGCGATACAGACAGTTATTTCCCTTACACAGCAGCTGTAGATACCAAAGCCTCCACCACCACCTCCATGACAGGTGTCTTGTTTAAATAGGGATCTTTAAGAGAGCTAAGAGATGTGTCTATCATGTTTTAAAAGAGCGTCTATTTTTTCTTTCGTTATTTCACACCAAACATTACCATGAACTATTTCTGTAAACACTTATTTTTCCAAACAAGTCCTTACAGTAACGATGCATTTCTCTTCAATAATAGACTAAGTCCTTTTCCATGTCTCCTATAACGATTGTTCGTCGTATCCAATTCCAGACGCCTTTTTAATTGACCGTCAAAATATTTTATCGCACTAGGGATGCCAATTAACAGATTTTAGACTGTAAATTAGGATAGTGCACAGAAACCAGAAACACGAGATTTGAGTGTGTGCCTCGTCATAACAGTACAAAGTGAATATGTACACAAAAATGGCTTATATTTCCATACAGTCTAGTGAGTGCGAAGCAGGCCAGAATTATACTCGTAATAGTATTATGTTCAAACGGCATTACACTAATAACTTGGTTTTGCTGTCAAGGGCACTATTTTGATCTATAATTTGGTCACTCTTTTGACATTGCAAATGCTTCATAGATTGCACGAAATCCCTGAAAACGTTGAAACCTCGACTTCTTCGAAATTTCGAAGACTATCATGTTGTACTATATGCAAAAAAAAAAATCCTTTAATCAGACGTGTAAGAAAAATTGAAAAATAACATCACTTTGGATTATGTCAAGTTTTTCTTTTCTTTTTGATGATGGAAATAAATAAACTATTGAATTGAATTGAAATATGTATTTATTATATCAAAAATATATATACATGCAATTGTGTTTTCTTCATCTGTTACTCATTTTCACATGTACTTTGTTAAATCACGTGTCATGCACCAACAGAACACCCGTCAGCACCGACATAACATCTGTCATACACCGACAAAACATTCTTGGATTAGCACCGAATGACTGCAACTGTTCACGCCATGTTTGCCAACTCCAACTCTCCTGTCCCGAATGGACACTTTTATTCCACCCCACCCTGGTTTCACCAAGGCACATCACGGTTCTCCGTCACACCTCCCCTCAACAAGAGGAAAGTTATGAATGTAACTTTTCGACTATAAACACCTTCGTTGTAAAGCTTACTTTACTTATAATCACTGATTTTGAGCCATATCAGAATCAGTTAACTCCGGCATCAATTGTCCACTTTTAGAACAATATATGAAACTTGACAAGCCCCCTACAAAACATGTAAATACACAAATCAACAGTCTACAGTAATTCACATGTGAAACTGTTTTCAACGGGTGCACATACGGGTGCACATAATCTGGAAAGATTACACCAGATGTAATCAATCATTTCTCCAGTAATATCAATATTTTGACTGAGACTGTGCTTTCTGGTAGTCTCGACTGTATTTATATCCTCACATACTGTATTTGACCAATAAACTTCAGGCATGAATAATATATTTTTTTTGGGGTAACACATACACTTCAACTTTAAATGTGAAAACCAACGACCCTGAAATTGTTCTGACTGTTGCAAAGATATGTTTGTTTTTCCAACACAAACTTTCATTGGAGTTTCACTGAATGTGGTAACAGCACACATTTCTTGATCATAACAAAATCGTATTTAAACACTATGACACACGTGTCCATCTACTCAATGTACTTGCTCATAAATTTTATACTTATGTCAACTCTGCGTCATAAGTTAGCCAAAACAACAACAAAATTTTAACCATCGGACATTTCATTTTTGTCCCTTCACACATATGTACTGTCACGCGATAAGATGTTGTAATATATGTGCAAACTCTGGAAAATATCGAGATCATACTCGACACACAAATGTGACGCTGACACTCTGTAACGAAATACATATACAGGTTATTTACAAAAGTGACATTATAACATCTTGGCTTCTTTATGCCTCACTGTCACTCAACACTTTTTCATTTATACAAAACAACACACATTTTTGTGTTCTAACACAAACCGGTTGATATAAAACTCAAAATTTGATCAACAGTTTTCCTGTGACTAGTCGGTTGTGTTTTGCTATACTCTTTTTGCATTTGCTAGCATTAACTCGGTAACGTATCGGTATATACAAATCTGAATCCTTTGACTCTTTGGTACATTGAATGAAATCACAATACATGTAGAAGTGTGCAACTGGAGCACAACTTTCACTGTAATCTTACACACCACAGATATTGTATCCTGGCGCTTCCTGTAATGTTGGGTTTTCAAAATATCATATAATGCTTGGCGAGTAACACATCATGAACTTTTTCAAGCGATGTCTTCTAATAAAGACAGAATATTGTGTACTAGTACTTTCTCATACTTCCTAGTATCACTCACATATACTGTTTTCGTTTATAACAAACATGATTGGCATAAATACAATTTCTTCCTTCACAGATCCTTGGGAAAGGAAAAAACTGAACGAAAATACATCAACACATGTATACTTTGTCATATACAAAAAAAAAAAAAATCAACATCAGTTTCTTGTCTGTTTTGAGTCCTGTTTGAAATGTTCAGCTTGATGTAGATTTCACTGTAGAATTGAGATTGTTATCGTTCGGCAACATTAACAGCGCGTGCACAGTTTCAAACTCGCGACAAAGCGTCTGCTAATTTGTTGTCCTTTCCTGCTATGTGCACAATTCTCAGTGGGTACGGTTGGAGAATCAAACTCCAACGGAAGAGACGCTGATTCTTGTGCTTGAAGCGTTCTAAGAATGTCAATGGGTTATGGTCAGTGTACACCACGATGTCTCTTCCACCGTCCAAATACGCTTCGAAATGTTGCACGGCTAGAACGACACTGAGGCATTCCTTCTCCACAGTTGAATACTTTTGCTGATGGCGATTCAGTTTTTTGGAGAAGAAACACACGGGTTTGCTGTGTCCGTTGTCGTCGTCCTGAAGTAGCACGGCTCCTACTCCTCGGTCACTAGCATCCGTAGCTAGCTGGAAGCTCCTCTCGAAGTTTGGTGCGATGAGCACGGGATCATTCATGAGGACGGCCTTCAGCTTCTGGAACGCATCCTGGCAGCTCGCCGACCACTGGAACGTTGTATCCTTTTTCAACAGGTCCGTCAAGGGCACCACCAGGTGACTGAAGTTGGGGACGAATCTCCGGTAGAATCCGCACATTCCCAAAAAGCGCTGAAGCTCCCGTTTCGATGACGGCACTGGGAAGTCCACGATGGCTCGGACCTTAGCATCTCGTGGTGCGACGCTACCTCGGCCTACCTTGTGACCTAGGTAAGTCACACAAGCTTTCCCGAACTCGCATTTGGCCAAATTCTTAGCAGGATGAATCCGATATGGATGCTGCTTTATGGGCGCATTTTTACCAACATCAACCGTATGAACAGTGTCTTTCGCACAGCCTAATTTATCACTGCAAACCTTCGGAAATTCCTGGAAGATGTCGACAACATCTTGCCTCTCCGAATCAGACAGATGACTGAGCAGTAACTCTGGATTTTCTAGTGCCTTTGAGTTCTCTACTCGCGGAATCATTCCTGGCTTGAAACTCACACTCTGAGAATCTGGAGCATCATGTTCAAACTCTTCTGCACTTTTCTCAGCACTGTGTACGACAATCTCATTCACAATTGCACCTACGTCTTCTACCACCACACGGCTAAATAGCTCCTCAAAAGCCGGAATACGAATCAACGGCGCAGGTCTAATGGCATGTTGTGGTTTTCCTACCACTTGACATTCATGACACGTTCGACAAAATTCAGACACATCCTTTCTCATCTTGGGCCAGAAGAAATGAGTTCTGATTCTACACAAAGTCTTCTTGACACCCATGTGTCCGGCCATTGGAATTTCATGTGCAAGACGTAGAATTTCCTTTCGATACGGCGGAGGAACAACTATCTGGTCGACAACCGTCCAGCCCTCATCTGCGGAACGGTCTGGAGGACGCCATTTCCGCATCAAAACACCAGACTTTACATAGAAACATTCTGACACTCCCCTCGCCTCATCTACAGTCAATGCACCCTCTCTCAACTTCAACAACTCCTCATCTTCCATCTGTGCTTTGATTAAAGCTGGCTGACTGAACACACCTTCTTCCCAACTTTGTTCTCTTTCTTCTTCACTAGTCACCGTTCCAAAGAATGTGTCATCAAGAGAAATTTCACTTTCAGACTCCTTTCTCTCACGCTCTGTTTCACTTGCTCGAAACCTTGTGATAGCACATGTTGGAAATACTTCTGGGAATTCATCGACGAGTTTTTCGCTTTCCTGTTCGTACACTGGGACTTCAGAAACAACCGGAAGGACACTCACTCGACCTCCTGCAAGGTCATTACCAAGCAAAAAGGAAACTCCATCCATAGGGAGAAATGGAACAATTCCCACAATCACCTCCCCTGAAATCAGTCCACTATCCAAATTCACTCGGAAAAGAGGGACCGCCTGAGTTCCTCCATTGACATCATGTATCAGTACTTTCCTACCCGTGTTACAGTCTATGGGCATACTCTTCACATCTCCTACCATGAGGGACTGTGTAGCTCCAGTATCACGAAGGATGACAACCGGTACTCTAAATTCAGCAATGGTAACTGTACCCTTGGAAATGAAGTCCTTGTACTTTTCATCCACACCACTCGAACACGTATCTGTCATTTTTGAGACACTGCTTTTCACAACATTTGGATGACGCTGTTCATCACTTTCACTTTACAAAACCATTGGTGGCTGCTTGGTACTGTTTCTCTTTTGTTTCAGTATCTGAACTGTTCTGTGTACGTGTGTCTGCATGGACTAAACCATGTGTTGCTCTTTGCTTTTGTTTTTCTTTTGCTTCATTTTGTTCCAGCAACCGCCTACATTCAGACTTAATGTGACCTGTTTTCCCACAGAAAAAGCATCTCACTTCTTTGTATTGAGGCCGTGGCGATTTTGGTCGCTCTTTCTGTGATTCAGTCTTTACTTTATCCCTGCGTTCACTATGACTACTGTGCCACTTTTGAGTGTCAGGATTTCTCAACTGATCAAATTTCCTCTTTCCCTCAGGACTTTTTGTTTTCACTTTATGTGTCAACTCATACTGGTCAGCGGTGACCGCTGCACTCTTTACATCATGTACTCTTCGATCTTCCAAATATGTTCTCAGATCTGGAGGTGTCGATTTCTTGAACTCCTCCATCAACACTATCTCTCTCAAATTGTCATAAGTGAGATCTACTTTCATTGATCGAACCCATCGATCAAATATAATTTCTTTTTCTCTCTGAAACTCTACGTAGGTCTGTCTCGAACCTCTCCTATATCCTCGAAACTTTTGCCTGTAGGCTTCTGGGACTAACTGATAGGCAAGAAGGACTGCTTCCTTAACTGTGTCATAGTTATTTGCCTCCTCATCCGAGAGAGCAGACACTACTGAATGTGCCTTGCCTGTGAGCTTTTGTTGTACTATCATAGACCAATATTTCTTCTCCCACTCCAAATTCCTAGCTATTCTCTCAAAGGAGAAAAAGAAAGAGTCTACATCCTCTTCATCAAAGCGGGGGACTGTGTTTGCCATTTTTGCAATATTGGGCGTCTTTGGTCTCGACATAGTAACATTAGGCCTATCCCCTGGGACGCTACTGGCCTGGGCCTGGGTCAACTCAATTTGACGTTGCATTAACTCTTGTTCGAGTCTCAGATTTTCTGCCTTCATTTTTTCTTTTTCTAACTCCAATCTAGCCAGTTCTAGCTGTGTGGAATCTACCCTCATCTCACTAGGTCTAGTAATACATGAAGTAGTAGTACTTGGAGCAGTTTTTCTTCCAGCACTCTCAATCTCATCTGTACTCTCACTCTGGTCTGTGTGTTCATATTCTACACCACCCAGTTCAAGCTTCTTCACCAGAACTGCAAAGATTTCTTTCTTTCGACTACACTCTCTGATATCAGCATCTACATGAGTTGCAACCTCACTCAACTGGGCTTTCACTAACCCTCTCAATCTACCAAGAGTGACGTCTTTCACAAACTCTGCAGCATCGAACTTGGCTGCCATGATTATTCACATCTAGCTTTCCGACTAGATTTCAAGACTACGTCGCTAACGCAACTGCCTACAGTACTCCACTGCGTACCGAACTACGAGAATAGTCTTAAGCAAGTCAGACCTGACAAACGCTCGTATACCTCGAGTCCAATTTCCTCGTAAAGCCACATCTAACGATGCTAATCCAAATAACCAGAAAGTGACACACTAATCTGGTAAAATGACATAACGGAAACGATAATACGTACCCTTCCTTTCCAGCAATCAATGCTGCAACCCTGGTATTCAACTAGCGAGAAGACCAGTACAACAAGTTCGCAAAACATACTCATCGCATCGCTTCGCGAATCACACTTCCATTCTCAACCACTGCTAACGCAGCCCCATTACACATACCGTGCAATGTCACGCAGTATACAATACTGCTACGAACGAACGACACTGTTACGTTCGCTACCATGTGTACACATCTCACATGAGTGCGAACACTACAACACATGCTTCCAGCGGGCATCAATACTTACAACGATGTACCAAACACCGAAATAACAACCCAAAAGACAGCTTGTTTGTATGTTCATTTCCCGGACATGTTCCCCACATGTCATGCACCAACAGAACACCCGTCAGCACCGACATAACATCTGTCATACACCGACAAAACATTCTTGGATTAGCACCGAATGACTGCAACTGTTCACGCCATGTTTGCCAACTCCAACTCTCCTGTCCCGAATGGACACTTTTATTCCACCCCACCCTGGTTTCACCAAGGCACATCACGGTTCTCCGTCACACACGTTTTTACAATTATTACCGATATCTTCTGCTTATACATTGTACATAATTTTTCTCTTTATTTGATGGAAATGAAAATAAATTTGAATCTTGAATCTTAAATCTTGTTCGAAACTTCGAAATGAATAGGATCCCTACGTATAGCACACCTCGTGTTACATTGACCATCTTATTACGACTGCTAAGTGCTAACATCATGCGTGTAGCCCTACTTTTCATGATATATCAATCTTCGGCGATGTTCGGCTACTCGGCCTCCTTCGTGAGTGATTACATGTTGGCAAGATGTCGACATGGTAGACTATGACCCCGTTTACAGTGCAGGGCCGGGCTCGGCCGCGGCTCGGCCGCGGCCGAGTCCGGCCTCAATTGCGCGGCCGAGCCTCGCAATTTTGTCCGTTTACACTGCTGGGCTCGGCCGCGCTTTTGATTCAAACCTTTCAATATTTTGTCGTAGTGGCGCTCTGCTTGTAAACAAACGCAATTTGGTATTGTCTGGTTTTCAGACCCTTTGCCAAATGAGTTCCGTGGCGACGAAGTCGCCGTTCGGGCAAAGGCCTCTGCCGAAGGAAAAAAAAATCCTTTGCAGGACAAAACCACCTTAAACTATACTAGTTTTCGACGTTGAGGGGGTTAATATCCTGAATAGGGAAAGATACAGGCAGAGGGTTTGGAAGCCAGACTAAAATTGGCCGCGCAATTGGCCGCGCATTTGGCCCAGTTTGCGTTTACATCAAGAAGAGGCCGAGACCACCTCCAGAGCGAGGCCAAATGCGAGGCCAATTTTGGCCTCGCATTTGGCCTTTTGCGCGTTTACACTGAAGCGGGGCTGGACTCGGCCGCGGCCGAGCCGCGGCCGAGCCTCGCACTGTAAACGGGGTCTATTACATGGTGCATTGTGCAAATTTGACGGACGGGTGTGCTAAGGTGTGGCTCGTGATCCAGGTTGTACGGAGCGTCATCAGCGAGTTTCATGTAAACTGTCTCCTAGGAACCACGACGGATCGTGATAGGACGCTTGGTCGTCCTGGACAGTGAAAAAAGAGAAAGAGAAAGTGAGCATTGTGAAGTTACAAATCAAGTAAACTCATCCGATCTAAAGAGATATCAATGATCAGGCATTATCCCTAGGGAAACGGTGATGCAAAAGAAAGAGGTTGATGTGTTTTATTGGCGTATCAACCAAGATTTCTGATGTTGAAGGTTGACGTGAAGTAGACAGGGCAAACAATGAGCTCTCGTGGGAAAACTAACTTGCAGCATTCTTCAACTAGCAAGTTGTAGCCTCACCAATCCCTGTACAGGAGACATCAAACAGTTCAAGAATTGTTCTGCATTATTGTTGCTGTTGTTGTTGATGTGTGTGTTTTTTTCTTTTTGTTTTTTAGTTGGGGTGAAATGTCCCTGTCTTAGATACTTGCGTACATGAAAATCAAGTGAATGAAATAGGTGGGTAAATAGGGTGATAACGCCCTCTTGTGTGTATTCAACGATTATAAGCCAGTTCGTAATTTGCTCATGTACATATTAGCACAAATGACCTTTCTTTTTTATCAGTTGATTAGGCACTTCACTCGTTTTCAAAGCGGCATAATGCATAAGCTTGCCCGACGTAACAATTTATGGAATTTATATTCAAACAAAGAATAAACTTGCGTTTAGATCAGGTGATCAGAATACTCTATCAGTTGACAATTTAGCAGCAGGCATCCATTTCATTGTTTTGTATTGAATGCAATAACAGCCTATTTCTTTTTATATTGCGAAATACCATTCTTGCTGTCAGGTGGATGTGCTGGCAAGCACCATTTAGATAAGGATACATGAATAATCATCGCATCACAGATGCTTATCTCAGTGAATTTACAAACCAAAATGCCTGTTGGTACAAATGACCTTTTTCTGCTCATGCGCAAAGTGGAATTACGAACTGGTCTATTCACTACACAAAATCAACTGTTACAGTAAGTTGTCATGGTTGTCGTTTAAAGGGCCCTGAAATCCCAATGCATGTTGATTAGTGTTGATTTATGATACCCTCCACATCACTTTTGCGGTAAAACAAATATCTAGAAACATTTCATATATATAGTTTTTTATTTTTCTTCAGATTACTTGGGAAAGCCCATAAAAAAAACCCTTCCAAACCAATCAATATTAATATTCTTGAGATGACCTCATCTGTCAATCATTGCTAAAGTTCTGAAATGTTTAACAAAAGACATTGGAATGCACCTTCCTCTCGACTCAACATAAGCCATGTTCAGACGTATTTCTAGTCGGAGTAAAAATTTATGGCACGGCAATTAAAATTCAAATTCATGCATATATTACCACGACCCTTGTGTCCACACGACGGTCGTGGGAAGAAACTCCGACCAATTTACCACGGCCTTCGCGGAGATCACCGTGGAGGGTCGGTGTAACTTCCGGAAGTGGTAGCGCCGCGCACGTCGACCATACGCTTGTTTTTTACCAGCGGCATTTGTATTCTCCACCATTCTTGTTGATGGAAATTTCTGCATGAGCGCTAGCTTCTTCGTCGCGATCGACTAGGTTAGAATTGCACTACACGCGCACATGTACTCGCAAAATGTCAACATTGCGATTTGACCCAGGAAGTTTTACCTAGGTCGTAAGGTATGTAAGTTCATAGATACTCCGAGGGCTTGTCCGCACGGGCAATTTACTCCCACCGGCTAGTCGTGGTAGCGAGATACTCGTGAGAAAACTCATGAGTATCTCGTTCGGAGGAAGAAGTCGTGGTAAGTTCCTCCGATCGGAGGAAGTTACCACTACCTTGTTCAGACGGGCGCTACTCCGACCTATCCTCCGAAGTTACTCCGGCCAAGCTTCCTCCGACCCTTCCTCCGAAGTTACTCCGACCAAAACTGCCTCCGTGTGAACACAGCTAATCAAAAGACATGGCGAGGGAACATGCAAGTTATGCTGAGTCGAGGGGAAGGTGCATTCCAATGTCTTTTGTTAAACATTTCAGTACTTTAGCAGTGATTGACAGATGAGGTCATCTCAAGAATATTAATATTGATTGGTTTGGAAGGATTTTTTTGTGGCCGTTCCTAAGCAGCTGCCAAGTAATCTGAAGAAAAATAGAAAAAAAAAATCGTTAAAAATATATGGAATGTTTGTAGATATTCGTTTCACCGCAAAAGTGATGTTGATGGTATCATAAATCAACACAAATCAACGTGCATTTGGATTTCAGGTCCCTTTAACGGTACCTGCCCAAGACGCGTAGCCGCGGAAGTCTGTAAAAGCTGACAGCGGGGATGGTTTCGGGCTCTGCTCCTTCCATATGGCTGCGGCCGGATCCTGCTTAAGGTCCTCTCCAAAACAAGATAGCGGAGCAAACACCTGGTTAGAGGGGTTAGTCGAAAAGAAAGCGGCAAAGCGCAAACGTTCTACCAGCACCCCTTTAGGCTTTCTTCCTCTCTTTTACACCAAGAAACATTTAGAATAGAATGATAGAATGTCACCTTTATTTTGACTTTTCATAATCCTTGATATTATATGATTGCAATTATCAAGTTTGCAATTATCGACCTATATCTTTGTTGACTTCTATTTCGAAATTACTTGAAAAAGTTGTTCATTTTAGATTATTGAAGTTTTTGGACATTCATAAAATAATTTCTGATTATCAGTTTGGTTTCCGGCAAAACCACAACACCTCCCACGCAATACTTACCTTTTTAGATAAAGTTTCAAAAGCCATTGATCAATTTCATCATACAATCGGCGTTTTCCTGGACTACTCCAAGGCCTTTGATACCATTGACCACAATATACTTTTTTATAAATTATCATATTATGGTATCCGAGGAAAGGCCTTGGAGTGGTTTAGAAGTTACCTTTCTAACCGTAAGCAATTTGTTTATGTTAATGGGCATACATCTGTCATGCAAAATGTTAATTGTGGAGTTCCTCAAGGAAGTTTGCTTGGACCTCTTTTATTCATCCTTTACATTAATGACATGCCGAATTCATCAAGTATTCTTTCCTTTCTGTTATTTGCTGATGATTCTAATGTTTTTTTGTCACATTCTGATCCTAACATGTTAATTGATGTTTTAAATGTTGAATTGGATAAATTACTTCAATGGATAAGAGCAAATAAATTGTCCATAAATATCAAAAAAACTAAATGTATGATTTTTAGTAACTCTTTAGAAAATGTACCTAGAAATGTATATCTGAATGATACAGTTATCGAAGAAGTTTCTTCAATCAAATTCCTAGGTTTGATTATTGACCGTAAACTTACTTGGAATTTACATATTGATTCCATAAGCCGTATCATTTCAAGAAATATAGGTGTTATAAATAAAGTTAAATTTTGTTTACCCAAAAATGTTCTTTTGATGTTATATTCATCGCTGATTTTACCTTATTTGAATTATGGTATACTCGCCTGGGGAAACACACATTCTTCTCATTTGGAAAGATTACTTTTGTTACAGAAAAAAGCTCTTCGCATTATTTGCAATGAATCGTGGAGAAGTCATACTGATGTATTATTCCATGAAAACAATATCTTAAAAGTTAAGGATTTGTATTTGTTACACCTAGGACAATTTATGTACAAACTTACCAATAATTCTCTCCCATTTGTGTTTGAGTCCATGTTCACTAAAAATAGATCTGTTCATTTTTATCCTACCCGGCAATCCAACTCATTTCATTTGCCATTAACTAGGACTATGTTTGCTAAATCCATGTTTTCTTTTACTGGCCCCAAATTTTGGAACACTCTCGATAATAGTATGAAACAAGTTCTAAGTTTAAACACATTCACATTTAAACTGAAGAAGTTGTTCATAAATTCTTATATAGTTGAATGAGTTATATTTTAATTAGCCTTAATTCTGAGCTCTCTTTTATATTCGTTATATTCACTCTTTTCTTTTATCTATTCCTTTCCTACATTATGTACATATACCTCGGTGACCCACCGCATCATGTGCCTCGCGTGTGCTGGTATAGACCCTTCATCTCTTCTCCTTTCTCGCCTTTCCCTGTCCTCTTGTCTCTTTCTGTTTCTTCTTTCAAAATAATTTCCTCTTTTCCTCTTTTTCCTTTACTGTGTTTTGTTTTTTTCTCTCTATCTTTCTCTTTACAAGAGAGGTTGCTTGTGTTTGTTTGTCCGTCTGTTTGTTTGTTTGTTTATATGTATAGGTCTGTATGTGTTGTACACCGATATATTATGTCTAGCTAATTGCTTTTTGATGTTATTTAGTCTTTTTGTCCACGAGGAGACTGCAAAATACAAGCTTAGCTTTTTAGCATGTCTCCTCCATTTCCTGCAACTTTAGTTTCAATTTTCATTGTTTACTTTGCTTTTGTGATGCGTAGTATTGTCAACTTCACGTATTTTTCTTTGTTACCACATTGCATTGATGTTGTGTTATTTTGTGTATGAAAATGTTGTTGGAAATGAAATAAATGAAATGAAATGAAATGAAATATGATTGATATGAATACATTTATGTGCATCAGTCTTTTAAGGCTTTTTTGTCTAGTCTGATAGAAGTTCATTGTAGCATTATCGGGGGTGGGGTTCCAACAAAGAGTGCTTTTAGTGAAATCATATTAATGCTGACAAAATTTACAGAGAAGTCTTGTAACTGTAGAATAGAAGGAATTTGCTTTGCACAGTTTCATTTCCATTCATTCCTTTCATTTCACAACATGGTTGTGTTGGTTTTTGTCTGACCTTTAACATTACATTTGGAGAACAACGTGCACTGACTCTACTCAGTTTTGCATAGCTATAAATCATTTATTTATCCCCTACATAAATTTGATATCATGTGAATACTCCTCTTCCTTCATGCATTTGTTCAACGTTTCAAAAGTAAAGACGATTTCATTACAATGTAATTGGACATCAAAATCATTTGCTAACTACAAGTACATAACGAATGGTATATAGATAATGAATTGCATTTTCCCACTTTCCGAAAAACATAAAAAAACCAGGTACAGCGCCACCATTGTTCCTAGCATGAAACCGACCCACACATCTCGCCAGTCTGCCCGGCGTAGTGTCTGTAGCGAGCTGCCCGGAGGAAAGGAGCTGCGCCAAACCGTTAGAGGGGTCGGTCGTGTCGGTAGCCGCGTGTAGGGTATTTCGACCTGGCTTGTCAAGCACGCCTGAAATGTGAAGGGTGTTGCGACATTTGCTGATGAACTACAAACATCCATTGTATTATCAATGATTATCGTAATCATTTCCATAGACAATTGACATCAAAACAAATGTAACTAATTCAATTCCCCATTCCGTTATATTCCCCACCTCCCTCTCTCTCTCTCCCACTCCATCTCTCTCTCTCTCTCTCTCTCTTCTGCATGGTATGTTTCACAAAGCATGTAGTCCATAAATGAGATGCATAACTTTCCTCCAAATAAAAGGGTCTAAGTTGGCTATGTTTATGAGAGATTCAAATCGAAGTTCATGTCGCGTTACCTGTAAGATCATCTTCCTTTGATGGCGTCCTGACCGTAAGACTTGGGAAGGATTTATGATGAGCATGGTGTCTACATTAAAATTCAAAGATTATAATATCAAATCATGGAGTAGGGTCCATGGTTGGGGCAAAGGGCGTTGTGTCAACACTCGGTAATCCGTGAAGGTCGTAAAACGAGTGTAGGTAGAAGTAAAAGCGCTTCGACAGGTGCTATAAATCAACCTCTTCTGCTTTCAGTCGTACTCGGTCCATTTTGTGGTAGGGTCCATGATCAAATCAATCTACTTCTTGTCACCCGTGTATAGATTACGGACACTGGCGTAGCCAGGGGGGGGGGGGGGCGATGGGGGCGGTCGCCCCCCCCCCCCCCCCCCCCTAAGATTTGGACCGGGGATTTGGGAGGCGGAAAAAAAAATGCGTGCATACTGTATGCATGCACATGAAGCGGGTCTCCTTTGCAACCTTTCATCAAATAAGATTTTTTTTTGAATATTTCACTCAAAGTGTGCACCAGATCGTTGAATTTCAATTCAAAATATGCAAAATCTCTCGTGGGGGGTATCCCCCTCCCAAACCCCCCCCCCCCCCTCTGTGCTTCTTTCCCTAGCTAAGTATACACTTTTTAGATTTACAAAAAATTCTGAATAATTCTGAGTGCACAAGACTTATCACTTATATTCCGAAAACTGAAGGTTCCCTCGTGTATAAGGGGAATTTCCCCTTTTAATTGACCCTTTCCTCCCTCAGCCCCCCCCCCCCATCATTTTTTTTTTTCTTTGGTGATTTCGCAAATGTTGATTCCATCAAATATGCGTATACGAGATATCTCAATTTCAACCCTAAAAAGATAAAGGCTCCATCGGAAGGGAAGGGTGGAGATAACACTCGCCCACGCTTTCTCCCTGCTCGCCCCCCCCCCCCCACCCCGCCATGCAAAGAAGTAGACTGTGGCTATACCCAGATCGCTTTATTTCAATTCTAAAAACGCAAAAGCTCCGCGAGCAGGAGGGGGAATCCCCCTTCCCCTAAGCTCTACCTCACTAGACTTTATACATACGCACAGATGGTGCACATTCGGAATAAGAGCTAAATTCCGTGATATCAACACTTCGATGAAAAAGTATTGCACCAAAAATTTGCACCAGATTGCTGAATTTCAGGTCTGAAAACGCAAAATCACCTTCGTGTGGGAGGGGATATGCCCCTATCTACACCCTCGTGTGCATGCTTTTTCTGTTTGATTGCTGAACAGACAGCGTTCATGATATTCAGTGTAAGAATTAATACAAGAAGACTAGTGTATTTAAATCATACCATTTTTATAGGCAATTGTTCAATAATAATCTACATTAAAATATACTGCAACCTTAAACAAGTGGGACTGTTTCAACTCGTTAAAACACGCAAAAACATGCATCAAATTGCACCATTTGCAACATCAAAATGCAAAAAGTTCTCACGTGGGAGGGGGGACGCCCCCCTCCCACACCCTCCCCTACCCCCTCGCTCGCTCAGCTCGCTCGGGTTCAGTCGCGTACATGATATTCAGTGAAAAAAAATTAATACAAGAAGTGTATCTAAATTATACCATTTTATAGGCAAATTGTTCAATAATAATCTACACTAAAATATACTGCTACCTTAAACAAGTGGGAATGTTTCACGTCGATAAAACGCGCAAAAACATGCATCAAATTGCACCATTTGCAACATCAAAATGCAAAAAGTTCTTACCGTGGGAGGGGGACACCCCCTCCCACACCCTCCCCTCCCCTCCCCCCTCGCTCGCACCGCTCGCTCGGGTTCAGTCGCGTTCATGATATTCAGTGAAAAGAATTAATACAAGAAGTGTATCTAAATTATACCATTTTATAGGCAAATTGTTCAATAATAATCTGTACTAAAATATACTGCTGCCTTCAACAAGTGGGAATGTTTCACGTCGATAAAACGCGCAAAAACATGCATCAAATTGCACCATTTGCAACATCAAAATGCAAAAAGTTCTTACCGTGGGAGGGGGACACCCCCCTCCCACACCCCCCCCCCCCCTCCCCTCGCTCGCTCCGCTCGCTCGGGCTCGGTCGCTTCGCTCCCTCGCAGACTAACCGCCCCCCTCCCTAAGATGAAATCCTGGCTACGCCGTTGATTACGGAGAACGGACTATTGAGAACTGTATCATGCAACTATAAATGTTTTTTTTTAACGTTTTTTGTTATGCATGTCGTATAATCTACGCTTTTGTATTGCTCCTTTGTCATTTCGTTTAGTTTTGTTTAGATTTGTGACACCATGTAACTCATTTCGATTTGATTTGAGAAGCAAAACAAATACGAAGGAACGGTTTTCGGTGGCTTCATACCCACAGAGAGCTGTAGGTATGTGCGTATATCATATAAATCAAATTCTTCTGATATTTCTTTTCGTTTCCAGCTATATAATCACATGTTAATCACAGATTCTTCAATTCAATGTTTATACAATTATGAGAACTGATACAGTTCTTTCAAACAATATACGCTAAAATTTATACAAACATCATTTTGCGGATATGACTCACCTATCGGATTTCGTCATCATTTTTCAGAATACTGGTCGATTATAAAGCTTGATGGTTTCTGGTCAATTAGATTGTATGCGACTACTAGCCTTGCATTCCCCTTGAATTATTAATTCATTCATCTTTTTTTAAGATACAACCATTTATTTTATGATAAACGTATATAGGTTTTCTTCAAATTTTCAGACTACTCAGAAATCAACCCACACACATAATACGTGTACACACACACAAACACACATACACACATACACACTTAACATAAACACATGATATGCTCACAACCACTTAATACACATGATCAGAGGTACTAGTATTCATACGACTACTCACAGCCATACAATGCGATCTAATTGATTTCTAGTAATAATAAAAGCACACTTCATTGCGCTTAATGCAATTAATTCACTGCTCTGCACATCTGCACATGTTGTTGTTTTTCCCCTTTCTTTTTCCCCACTGGCGTCCCCTTGTAGACGCCACAAAGCTAGCAAAAAACATTTCAGTGGGAAATTGTCCATTTTGTATATGTATTACAATGTTTCTTATTTCCTATTTGAGACTCTGAGGCTGCCATAAATATCATGCACGTGCTTAGAGGAGATGGCTAGTAACTGATCAGTGGGAATCAGTGGGAATGCTGTGATGGGGGATGATTGTTCCAATCCTTGTGGGATTCATTTAAGAGTACATTATATATCTATTGTTTTGTAAAAACTTATTTGCTCCAGGTTAGCATGCCTGCACAGTGACAGGGCGATCGTTAACGGCCCATTAACGATCGCCCCGTCACTGTACAGGCATGCTAACCTGAAAACATTAAACTGCACATTACTTGAATATGAGATCATTCTGAAGCAAATAATTTCCACACAACAATAGATATAGTGTATAATGTACTCTCAAATGAATCCCACAAGGATATGAACAATCACCCCCAGCATTCCCACTGATTCCCACTGATCAGTTACTATATAGCCATCCCCTTTAAAGACGGTAGGCTCCTGCATTTTTCTTTTCTTCCTCTTTACCTTGAAACACGTGTATTCTCGATTCCTTTAATCTCATTGTCGTTATGATTGTTTAAACTTTAAAGATTGTGATTATCATACTATGAACGTATTTTTTTTCTATTCTGTTGTCAGATAAACGTGTTGTCATTTTCATGTATGCTTTCCTTGAAAAAATGCAGGAATAAAATCGAACTGAACTGAACTGAACTGATTGAGGTGTCCGTTTGACCAGGCCTATGTGTTTAAGACATTTATCAAGTACCTATCCAAACAGTTCGGCCTAATACTGGGTGAGAGAAGGGATGAAGGTGCATAAACCTTTGTCTTACCATCGGTGCGTTCAGATTTTACATCCTTGTCTGGGCCACCTTGATGAACGTGCGCTGAACGCGGTTGGGATTCACGTCTAAGTCAAAAAGATCATAATGAGGTATAGGCATTACACGTGCTGAAAATGTACAACAATGACTAATCATAATTATATGATAATTACATAAGGTTATAATAACGAGCAATGTTTATAATTACAGCACATCATACACTATGTACTCATGAAAGAAAAGACTATAGAATTTGAATTCATCATTACTCTGTTACCGAGTTTCGGGTTTGCTTAGACTGTAAAGACTGTTTTCAAAGCAGATTTTAATCTATTGATGTCAAAAACGAAAGATCCAGCATCTTCCAGAGGTCTTGTCAAAAGTGTAACATTGGACAGTTACTTGCGAGATTGCATGAGACGTTATCTTATGAATGTTGATCAATAGGAGCCAATGTGATCATTAATTGCGCTCAAGAAAAAAAAAAATGACATTCTAAGACGTCTCAACAATACGATGAAGATGACGAGAAGAAAGACGACGGCCCCGGCCCCGGCCCGGGCCCCGGCCCCGGCCCCGGCTCCCCCTCCGATACCAGCAACGACGAGATCGTTGGTGATCGAGATGTCAGGTGTTAGTAGCTTGGCTTTAATTACAGCTATCACAAAATATTGATTGCTGAATGTGGAGAAAGGAAGGGAGGAAGAAAAACATAAATATTGATTATGACTCTCGGTAACGATAACTTGCAAATCAATTCCAAATCCATCGATGACGGAGATTTGTTAAGAGCATATAGCAATCGAAGGCTCATTGTAATTTTCATAGGCAAAATTCAAGTAAAATATTTCGAATTTGTTAATTAAAAAAAATCAAGGATATTAAATGTAAAAGCAGAGGGAATGTGAAGTCAAATCGAGAATCTCTGAAAAAGATTTTCAACTTCAGCCGATTTAAGGATGTGAAGATGCATCCTGCTTGGACATATTACCAATTCAATGTAATCTTCAAAAGCAAACAAAATAATCTATTTCGGCAGAACGTAGAGCGTCCTCATCTCCTGTACATTGTAGGCAAAAGCGGTCTACAGTGTATCATACAAAATTCAATATCATTATGCCCTGAGAATCTGGAATCTGAGGTGGCTGGCATAGCAATGTTTAAAGAAGGGCGCAGAAGAAAGTAGTAACTATGCCAGTCACCAAAGAATTCATATTTCAGCTGATACTTAGTAAAGAGAACATGATACCTTTGATTTATGTCCTACAAGAGAAAAATTAGATCTAGATTTAGAAATACTACTAATAATAATAGTAATGATAAAAACTAGTTAAATAGTAACAACTTACCATGTTTGCTCATTTTGCCTCGGTGCTCAAGGTCATTGCTTAAATCCAACGATGCAACAATAGCGATGAAAACTTGAAGTTGAATTGAAATATACCACCAAACGAGAAACGATGAAAACCGGAAAACTCAAACACATTCACAATGTATATAGTTACATTGTTAACGTGTTGTTGGGGTTAAAGTTCCACTTGCGCAGTAGTGCAAGTAACCAACCGGTCGTCTGCAAAGCTACTGCACAATGCACAGTGCACACGATGTAATGTAAACGGCAGTGGTCTAGTGCAGCGCAGGCGCTCAAGGCGCTCGCCGCTGGCTCAGACTCATCGCGATTGCCACTTACTTTGTAGAGATATCGATAATTAGATATCTCGATAATTAGATAAAAAATTGACGTCAAAATGCTGGTATATATTGAAAATATATACCGAGGTCTGACGTCGCGTCATGTGCATTTTTTCTCATGGTGAAATTATTTTACGTCACATGTGAAGTTCTCGGTCCATACTTAGTTCGAGAATTCATGATGTAGGATATCTAATCAAATATAATTATGCATATCAATTCACCTGACTTCGCAGACAGTGGGTCCGTGGAAACTTCGAGGGCTGGTCCTGTTGGACCTTCCCCCTTGGTCCCCTCGCGGACCGCAGCTAGGCTCAGATTGTAGTTGGTTGCTGGCTCCAAGCCGGTGATATTGTACTCCCTTGTCAGTGGGCCAAAGGAGTTGTCGATGGACGATGAGCTGCTGACCCATTCCTTTCTGATGTCAGAAACGTACAAGAAGTATCCGATAACTGGCCCGTCACCAGTGTCCGTCAGTTCGTTCCATTCGTTCCATCGCAGAACAATGTGATTGGGTCCAGTGTCTGAGACGTTAACTGCAGATGTCAGCACAGGCAATTCTAGGCAGAAGAACAAACAATCAACGGAAAAGAGAAAGTGACAAAAAGTCCGATAGTTGACATTTGTACACAAACATTTTGCTAATCCCAGAAGTCACAGGTGATTCAATAGACGGGTAGAATCGATGCGTAGACGATTGAAACAATCTTGGGGCTAGTCGCGGGATGTAGGGAGAGTTGGGGTTGATGAAGTTAACACGAAGAGTGACTTAAGTTTACATACTCTACTTGTAGGAATGCTGCCGATGCAATCTAAAACCGTCGTTACTCTCGAAATTTCCCTACATCACTTAAACTAATAATGACTCGTTAGTGATCATACTTAGTCAAATAGCTCCTACGTGCTAAGTTATACGGTTTTCATACTTTTCTTAAATCTGGAACAAAAGTAACGAGATCCACGAACAGTAACAGTTTACAGAAATTCACAGATTTCAAACCTGAACTCAAAATTACGAACATGAATGAACTTGGTTTATCGCTTTGTCAAATGTTGTGTCTTGTGTCTGCTCGTCATAACTGCTCAGTCATCAACCAAATCAACATGAATTATAAGTATTATGTGGTCTGTCTAAACGGCACGCCTGTCTGAATTCACTATGTTCACCTATTGTGCACAAATGAAAGTCTGAGACAGGACAAACGAGAGGAATATAGGCTTTAACCCGTTGAGGACGAGTCCCGAGTATACTCGGGCAGGTGTCTATGGGAAATGCGTGTTGTAGCAAAATCAAACCGTCCTCAACGGGTTAACATCATTTTTATTTTCCGCACTGCATTTCGTCTCCGTATAAAAGATTCGCTGATAGGTACTGCAATCTGACAATCAATCAAGTGCAATGGATTATGGGCTATATGGTGAACGCTGTATAGCATCCGCTCTAAAATCTCCTGTGCAGCGCTTCCATCCAGAAGCGAAACCCGCCAACAAGCAGTACTGAATCAATGGACCGCATACTTTAGAATACTAAATATATATAAAATTTAAACGTACGTATATCATTAAACGAATAAACGGATATAGGGGAGCTATACCCGAGTAATTCCAGAAATGCCATCAATCATTTCTTGCTCTTTTCTATTCACAGAAATTATAGTCATGCTAAAGATAACTATATTGCTTAACATAAATGCCTTTCCAGCGAAAGCAGGTAAACAGAAGTTTTCCATGGCCTGGAAATCTCCTTTAACCGAAGCTGAAATTTTCATGCTGGTGATTCGTGTTATTATGTCCTTGTCATTTATAAACAGCGCCAGTGTTGTTAATGATTATCAATGTTACAAGTCAAGCTTGTTATATAGCGCCACCTCTCGGTGACTGTAGCGTTACTGTCTGCTACACACTGCTGGGTATCTGGTCGGAAGCTGGGTTCCATTAAATGCCTTCAAGGTGACTGTTTACTCGGAAACTCGATTTGTGTCTGCTTCTCATTTACGTGGTGGCAGCTCTGGAAACGTTACCTACTCCTGAGGATTTGTTTTCACCTGCACAAGCAGACGTTAAGCTTGCTGAGCTCCAAATCGGCCAACGATCCAGAGTTGGTGTAAGTTCCTTGTTTTTCTCTTACATTACGGTCCCACCTGTAGGCTTTAGTGATGGCCTCAGCTCCAAGAGCACCCAAGCAATGGTGTCTCACCAAACGTGAAACAGTCAATTCATTCGAAAATTGGCGACAAAACTTAGTGTACACTCTCACCCTAGACTCAAATTTTGCGCCGTTCCTAGATGATGATTGCTCATGGGCTCAAAAATCTAAATCTTGCCCACTCCGTGGCTTTGTTGATGACCCAGAAAGCGTCCCGACTGGGTCTCGAAAATCAGCACACCAGAAAGCCAGTATGCTTGAGCTTATGCTCGGACAGATTGCTAATTATTGTCCCATTATCTCACGCAATTCCATAGTCAAGACTTCCACCTCCCTCAACGATATTTGGGGGAAGATCAGGCTTCATTATGGGTTTCAAAGTACCGGCGCTCACTTTCTTGATTTCAGTGACATCAAACTAGAGCCGGATGAGCGTCCTGAGGACCTCTACCAAAGGGTGGTGGCCTTTATCGAAGACAACCTGCTCACATCCGCAGGTGGCATAACTCACCATGGTAAGCGTGTTAGCGAAGATGAGGAGCTTACTCCCACGTTGGAAAACCTTATCGTCCTCACTTGGCTCCAACTCATTCATTCAGATCTTCCTCGCCTGGTCAAGCAGCGCTACGGGACAGAATTGCGCTCTCGTACCCTAGCTTCACTGAAACCCGAAATCTCTCAGGCATTAGATAGTCTTTTGGATGAAATCCACACCACAGAGAGTTCTCGTGCTATGCGCACCCTGACCTCCCCTTCCCCGCGCCCTGTAGGCCTACGCCCCCAGCGTGCTCCAATGCCCCGCAGTCGCCGCAATCTGCAGACTCGCACCCCCCAGCGCAACAGTAAATACTGTCCTCTCTGTCGTGAAGCGCGCCGGCCAGACACTCATTATTTAAGTGAGTGTACGTACTTACCCGAAGCAGACAGGCGATTCATTGCTAAGGCCCGCCAGGTTGCACATATTTTAGAGTCTGATGATGAGATTGATGATTTGTGCCAAGTTGAACAGGTCCACCTGTCTGAGCCTGTCCCTCTGAAGGATGATACGGCTACCAGCGACTCTTCATCGGCCCTCAGAGTCCAGGTCCGTCAGTCTCCATATTTTGATGCGTTTTGCGGGCACCAGGTCGTTCGCATCACTGTCGACAGTGGTGCTACTGGTAACATGATCAGAGCTTCTACTGTCCAGTCCCTCCAGGGTGTCATAAAACCCAGCTCGCAGTCTGCTCATCAAGCCGATGGGTCTTCCCCCCTTGATGTTGTTGGGGAGACCACTCTGTCCTTCACTCGTGACGGCAAGTCATTCGTGTTTGAGGGTTTGGTCATTGATAATCTTGATGTAGAAGTACTCGCAGGTACCCCATTCATGGAGCACAATGATGTGTCGGTTCGTCCTGCTAAACGCCAGGTGTGTGTGGGTGATGACATGATCATTTCATATGGTTCTCGCAGGCCTTCGGACAATGCGACACATGCAGTTCGCCGTGCTCATGTCCTTCGTGCCCCATCTCAGTCTACTGTGCTTTTGCCTGGTGAATTCGTCGAGCTGTCAGTTCCTGATGAGCTACTGTCTCATGACACACTTGCCCTTGAGCCCAGGATTGTCCCTCAGAAAGGTGTTCCCCCAACTGATCCATCTTGGCCTGAACCGTGCATGGTCTCCAGTGTAGCAGGCAAAGTGCGTATCCCTAATCTTACGCCTCAACCCCGCCTGATCCGTAAACACGAACATTTCTGCCAGGTCCGTCCGGTCTACGTTCCTTCAGAGCCTCAGTCTGATGACCTCCCCCGTGTACCCGATAGGCCCGTGCCCAGTGGTGTCTCACGTGATACTGAGCATCGTTTTTCTGACCCAATATTGCTCGATCCTGATTGCATTATCCCCATTGGTACGAAACATGACTTTCAGTCTCTCCATGCGGAGTTCGATGATGTTTTTGACCCTGCCTTCACTGGGTATAATGGTGCTGTTGGCCCGTTTGAGGCCGTTGTCAACATGGGCCCGGTTCAGCCTCCCCAACGCAAGGGTCGCTTGCCACTTTACTCCCGTAACTCTTTGGTTGATCTCCAAGAGAAATTCGATGAACTAGAACAACAGGGTGTCTTTGCTCGCCCAGAAGATGTGGGCATCTCTGTTGAGTACCTGAATCCATCCTTCCTTGTGAAGAAGGCCAACGGCGGCTTCCGCCTTGTTACAGCTTTTGCCGATGTAGGCCGTTATGCCAAGCCTCAGCCCTCCCTTATGCCTGATGTGGATTCCACCCTCAGAAAAATTGGTCAATGGAAACATCTCATTGCCACAGATCTCACCAATGCTTTTTATCAAATTCCCCTGTCCAAGGCCTCGATGAAGTATTGTGGTGTTGCAACCCCCTATCGTGGAGTCCGTGTGTATACACGCTGTGCCATGGGCATGCCAGGCTCAGAAACTGCTCTTGAAGAGCTGATGTGTCGCGTGCTTGGGGATCTACTTGTGGAAGGTATTGTTGTGAAACTTGCAGACGACTTGTTCATTGGTGGTGATACCCCCGAGGAGCTCCTCCAGAATTGGTCACGTGTCCTGCATGCCCTCCGAAAGTCAGGCCTTCATCTTTCAGCCCGTAAGACTGTGATTTGCCCAAAGTCTACCACGGTCCTGGGCTGGATCTGGTCCCAAGGGACCCTACAAGCGAGCCCTCATCGCATTGCGGCGCTTGCCTCATGCCCCCCTCCTACTACTGTGAAAGGAATGCGTTCCTTCATTGGGGCATATAAGATGCTCGCCCGTGTTCTCCCACATTGCGCTATCTTCCTCACACCACTGGACGCCGCAATTGCTGGTGGTCAGTCGAGTGATCGCATTGATTGGTCCGATGACCTGCGTTCATTTTTCAAGACCGCTCAGGAAGCCTTAGCCTCCCCCCGTGCCATTACCCTTCCCCGACCATCCGACCAGCTTTGGATTGTTACTGATGGTGCTGTCAAAAATCATGGTATTGGTGCCACATTGTACATAACACGACAAGGAAAGCCACAGGTAGCTGGTTTCTTTAGCTCCAAACTTCGTGATCGGCAGGTTACTTGGCTCCCATGTGAGATAGAGGCCCTTTCTATTGCAGCATCCTGCAAGTATTTCAGCCCGTACATTGTGCAGTCCAAGCACCGGCCATGCATTCTCACAGATAGCAAGCCCTGTGTACAGGCTTTTGAAAAACTCTGTCGTGGTGAGTTCTCTGCCAGCCCACGTGTGTCAACCTTCCTGTCCACAGTTAGCCGGTTCCAATGTGCCGTGCTCCATCTGGCTGGATCCGCCAATGTTCCGTCAGATTTTGCTAGCAGGAATGCCCCAGAGTGCACTGATTCCTCTTGTCAGGTATGCCTCTTCATTCGTCAGACAGAGGATTCTGTTGTTCACAGAGTGTCCCCTACAGACGTGCTCACAGGGAAGCAGAAGTTACCCTTCACTTCCCGTCCAGCGTGGGTCAGCATACAATCTGAGTGCCCAGACTTGCGACGCACTCATGCTCACCTTCTCCAGGGCACCCGACCTTCTAAGAAACTGACCAATATCAAAGACGTCAAACGCTATCTCCGTGTTGCTACCATAGCTAGAGATGGGCTGTTGGTTGTCCGCCGTGAACAGGCTCTCCTGTCACCTCGCGAGTGCATCATCATCCCCCGTAGCGTTCTTGATGGCCTGCTTACTTCACTCCATCTCCAACTTGATCATCCCACCCACCACCAACTCAAGACCGTTGTCAACCGGCATTTTTTTGCCTTGGACATGGACTCTGCCATCACACGTGTCACCGACACTTGCCATCAGTGTGCATCCCTGCGGAATGCTCCACACACGGTTGTCCCTCAGACCACTGGCGATCCCCCCGCAGCCGTGGGTACATCGTTCGCCGCTGATGTCATCAAGCGCTCGAAACAACTGATTTTACTTCTCCGCGAATGTGTCACTTCCTACACCGCCACTTGTTTCCTTCCAGATGAGCGCAGAGATACTCTTCGCGATACCTTGATCCGTCTCTGTGTGGAACTTCGCCCGCTCGATGGGCCCCCTGCTGTCATCCGCACCGACCCCGCCCCTGGTTTCGCCTCCTTACAAGATGATGCCCTGCTCGCCCAGTTTCACCTTTCCATTGAAGTAGGTCATGCCAAAAATCCCAATAAGAACCCGGTTGCTGAGAAGGCCATTCGTGAACTCGAAGATGAAATCCTGCGGCATGAGCCCTCCGGAGGACCACTGACATCCTTGTCCCTGTCCCTCGCCACTGCCCGACTCAATAGCCGTCTTCGCTCGCGTGGCCTTTCTGCACGTGAAATGTGGACTCAGCGCGACCAATTCACGCACAGCCAAATTCCACTGTCGGATGCAGACCTCATCTCTTCACAACATGAACAGCGCCTTTCGAACCATCCCCACAGCGAGCGTTCCAAGGCTCCCTCCCGCATCCTCCCCAATGATGACCCTCTCGCAGTTGGGGACCTTGTTTATCTCCGGTCAGATCGCAGCAAGTCCTCCGCACGCCCTCGATACCTTGTAACATCAATAGATGGCAAGTGGTGTAACATTCGCAAATTCATTGGCTCTCAGCTCAGAAAATCGTCATATCGTGTAAAGACATCGCAATGCATGAGGGTCCCTGTTCCCCTTGTGGCTCCTCCCCAGCACCAGATGTCCGACGAAGATGAGACAGACTTGCTTTCCCCAGATGACGAGCGAGATTTGCTCCCCCCGGACACCTGCAGAGACATTCCACAGGAACTCTCATTGCCTCCTGGGCCAGATGTCCCGTGTGTCCCCCTGCAGGAGCCCCCTCCTGAAGCCCCCCTTCCCCCTCTGCCCCAGGAACCTGCCCCCACTGTTCCGACTATTAACGGTCCAGGTTGTCCCCCCACCCATGTGACCCCCACTGGGCGCCCTCAGCGCTCCCGACGCCTCCCACCTAGGTTTGATGATTATTTGATGTATTAATCAATGATATACAATGTACATGTATTTTATTTTCTGTGCGAACTGTTGGCTACCTCAGATTAATGCCCCCCCCCTCACTCACTGTGTATCCTTACAATGTACCTCTCTTATAGCCATGTTATCCTGGTGCCACATATGTTATTCCATTTCCCCCATCTGGTTTATTACATTATGTCCCTTAACATAACCTTTTTTCTGAGGTGCCCCAAACGGGCGTTTTTTGTTTTTCTTTTAAGCTGTACTTGTATCATGTTTATTCTTCATTTCTACCAATCCGTCTTTGTATGACATCCTTGTTTATCTTTATTGTCTCTCACCTAGCTGTCTTGGTATGTTCTGCGTATAATTTAGTTGTGGATATGTTCTGTATTTTTTTTCAGTCACCCCGCTTATGTCTCAGTGATTTGCCCCTTTGTGCTGTGTATAACATATGATGCTTATATCCTTAGTGGGTGCATACGCCTTCTTGTTTCTGAGTGTATGTAATACCAGGTTTATTATCACATACCCTTATCTTCTTAATATTTCCCAGTTACCTTTATATATTTACTTCTCTGGTGTCTGTTTGGTGCCTGTCCCTAATTGCACCTTTACTCGTACATATCAATGTTTTCTGCTACGTGCATATGTAATTCTATTTTCATATAGATATGTGTATTTCCTGTGTCCCCACATGAACATTTTGTACATCATTTCATATTTTTGTTTATACTGTGTAAGTCTATGCCTTTATAGGAGCTACTTATTTCATGCCATCCTAGCTTGCCCCATCAGGTCGTACATGATTGTCAAATTTGTTGTTTTTGCTGAACGGTATGTTTCATGTCAATCAGGACTGTATGACTCAGTGTCAGCACGTCTGAGAGAGGTATTGGTATGATGTGATGGTTATATACTTGTAACAATTCATGATTGTTTTTGTTTTCTTTAACGTTGACGAGAAGAATTGATGGTAGAATGCGTATCTGGTGTTATTGTTAAACGTACGGTACCCAATAAGTTTTTATGATTACACTCTTGGTGTCTAAGTCAGGTGTTAGTGTAATTGTTATTTTCAGGTGTTAGCTTAGTGTTTTTATAAGCCAGCTAGCCTATTATAGTTCATGGCAGTTTACTCTTGAAAGTATCATAGGTCATGAACAGTGCAACTACTTGTATGTTATAATAGTTTACACCCTTATTCATTTTAAAGGTAATGGTTTGTTAAGCTCAAGTAGAGCTTTTATATTTTCTTTATCATTCAGGTGAAAAATGAAAGAGTAAAAAAGAAAGGCAATCACGCCAGTGTTGTTAATGATTATCAATGTTACAAGTCAAGCTTGTTATATAGCGCCACCTCTCGGTGACTGTAGCGTTACTGTCTGCTACACACTGCTGGGTATCTGGTCGGAAGCTGGGTTCCATTAAATGCCTTCAAGGTGACTGTTTACTCGGAAACTCGATTTGTGTCTGCTTCTCATTTACGCAGGAACCACTTACGATACAATTGCCTTCCGAGAACACGAGCATACAAAAACTGAGCTGATGTAAGCACAACGCAGTAGATAACCTCATCGTCACTGATGTCGTCAACAACAAAAAGCCAGTGTCCCGTCGTGTTTCCCGTGGATACATGTATAACCCTGCTCTCCATCACTCCGGACTGCAGGTAGGCATTGCTGATTGTATAATCGATGTTCGTGTCATCAAAGCTGCACATGATTCGAGCTGTACCAGGGTTAGTTTTCATGGTCGTAATGTTAAAGCGATCTGCAGAATAGGGCAAAAAATATGAATACGGACTTTTTTTATTGGGGAACAGGAATTCATTGGTGTTCTTATGTATAATTGAAGAGATAATTTGTTGTAAATTTTGTTTTAATGATATCCTTAATTTCATCGTATACACTTTATATGCATTTTGCTTGTCATATCATATTATAAGGTAGCCTACTATTCTTTATGATTTGCTTGATTATTATAAGAATAAAGATAGAGTTCACATGGCATATAAGTGTCACAGAACTTGCAACACCCGATTTTCCGTGGAAAATGAAATAATTTGATTCATTCTCTTTATCGTCATTGTCCATCCCTTCCCCATCCCCAAACTCTGTAAACAATAACAATTCAACCCCATTCATTGTGACCTAAAAAGATCTGAAATGCATTATCTCTTAGGTTAGATGCGTCGGTTTTCTTCCAGAAAAACACACTTTCTATTTTTCTTTCTTTCTTTTTTCTTTCGTTTTTTGGTTTTTGTTGAATCGCACGTGCAGACCCGAGAAACATGATGTAGAATACTTTATTGAAACATCAATTAAGACTTCTAAAGTTTACGGGGAGGAGTTTAGGGAGAAGCTTAGTAGTGGTAATTTGTCTTGGATATTCGTAGACAATGCACCATTTTGACAGGTGTTGCCGGTCCAGCGAGGATGACATCTCTCCGAGGCGCAGGTCCCCGTAACAGAGTTGCAGTCAACAAGACCTTCGGCACAGTGGCACGTCCGCGTGCAATACGCGTAGCATCCTGATTCTGGTTTCAAGAAGGACAAGACATAAGCAACACAAACAGATCGTTTCAAAACACACACAGACAATTAATTTCAATTCATTTTCAATTTTATTTTATTTCATTCTCTTCTTCGACATACAGCATAACATAATACACGGAAATTACAAATGACCTTGAGTAGGGGCCTACACAGTAGTTGACTGTACGATGAAAAGTAGGCTCATTAGCAACATTTTTTATCAACGATTCTAAAGATGTATACATAGTTTCAAACCAATCTTGTTATGTGTTAAATTATCCATGCTATTAGGGTTGAAGGGGGGGGGGGGTCCACTAACAACAAGCAGAGCAGGTACTGTGGACAACCCATACAATCAACTCATAAACTTACAAATGAAAAATATAAAGTCATTCTGGACATGGCAGACATTTAAGGAAAGATAGGAAGGAAACAAACGAACAAACATTAAATCAAAATAGTTGATATATACAAAATCACAGCAACATAGAATGACTGTTGTATAAGGCCTACAAGCTGCTTTCGAGGAATCGGAACAGGGATGATCAAGCCCGTGATCAAAAATGTGAATCTTGTGATTCAGTGCAGCTGGAAAGGTGTGCTGATAAGTTCACTATTTTTTCTGCATATTACCGAATCTTCATCATGTAATATTTCTCTTGTAAAACTAAATATTCATATTTAGCTAAAACACTGTGTGATGTACAGAAATTTTAGCGTCATCTTCATACTCACGAATATCACAGTTATCCCTCAGGCCGTTGATGTCATTCATATAACCTGGACCACAGGTACCGTTCGTAGCTATGCACAGTCCAGTCTCTTTCTCGCACGGCCCGTTGTTGGAGCAGTTACACACTTCCTTGCAGTTTGTACCATAGAGCCCCCAGGGACAATTTGTTTGTTCTGTCATGGCATATTTATGAATACAGTCATCATGGTTTACTGTTCTTAAACATTAAAACGTCTACTCGAATGGATCAAGCCTCACAAAATAACACTCTGCTCAGATAACAGCATTCACAAACGTACAAACTTACACGCAGTATTGTGACAAAAAAAAATGTTCTATTCACGATGATGATATCGATCAATGATTTAAAGCAATGGGAACATTGTATCTCGCCAACTCGGGACAAAACGGAGTTTGTAACAAGAGACCTTTGCGGATAGATTTTAATGTCCCAGTTCATCTCTAAATAGTTTTTGTTCATCATTGGACAAACTTATTTTCGTCCACTTAATCTGGATGAGTGGTCATCTTAAATATTCTTTTTCTTACCGCTAATCAATCTGCTTTTTACAGTGTGAAGAAAAGTTTCATACCATATCATTATCTCATTCAAACACACACACACACACACACATATGTATGTATATATATTATATATATATATATATATATATATATATATATATATATTAACATATTATTACGGAGGAGGGGGAAATGGTGGTGACAACACCACATGACACACTTATACCTGAAAACAAACAAATCACCACCACCATACCATGATATTCAAGTAACGACAAAACTCGCCTCGAGCGCATCATCCCAAGTGTCTCGAATCTTCTTCTCCGCCCCACTTGGGCTGGACAATTTATACATTACTTTGCATGAATGCATATATTCATGACAATTATATTACGCTCCCTACTTTGGACGATTGAAATACAAATGCAAGGATAAAACAATATCAAATCATTTTTATTGAGCCTACCAATAACTCTCTCGCATACGTATGGTTGTCTCGATGCGATACTAACATCCCTCCACCTGCCGTGAAGATTTGAATAGAAGTTCGATAACAGGCAAACTCCGCGGTAAGAATCAGCATTCAGTGATGGACGATTTGCTTCCCAAATCCCGTTGTCTGGAACTCTAAGGATGTGGCAAAGGTATTTTACAAAGAATATCAGAGAACTGTTATTTTTTTACTGCTTTACATGTATAGGAGACGAGTAGGAATACTTCTTGGCTGCTTTATGTAATCTTCTGATTGTCATTAATTGGAAATTCGCCTTATTTCTTTCTATTAGTGTTTTGCTTGACATTCCCGTTCTTGTTGCGCTCTCTTTTCATCAGATGACAAGTCTATTACACACTTGTTATGATGCATTTTCTATTCCGCTGGAGTGTAACCATGATATTGAAGCTGTAGTTAAGAAGGGCCTTTTTTATTCCTTACTGGCCAATCACGGTGTCGTCGATCCACTGGAAGTCCTCTGAACGGGGTGCATGGAGTCCAAACCATATGCGTCGATTGAGAAACACAGATGTTGGCTTCAGAAGAAGAGATGTCAAGAACGTCTGTAAGAGACACAAATGGGTATAGGATTATCACCATGGGGAAGATGGCGGACCAGAGAAGCTTAATGTTTTTGAAGTAGTGCCTACAAATAGCTGATAAGTCTCCGTTCACCAGAAATCCCAACCAGTGGCACAATGTGCAGGTTGAAACCATTTACTGAGTATATTGCTAGCCACCCGGGGGGAACAACGAAGGGTCGCCATCATGTTTTTTGTGTCTTATTGGCGGGGCCAGCGTGATTACACACAGAGAACATGGATCAGGTATTCTTCAGTTATTCTTAATGGGAAATATTTCTTGCGTTATTTCGTCATTACTAATCATTTCGTTTATGAAGGCAATATCCGAGCCAACAGAAAAGCAACAAAAATGATTTTCGACGGGGAGGGGGCAATCTTCGTTGATACCTCCACCATTAAGGCTGGACATTCAACAGAAATGTTGCGTTTTCTCGAGCGACCACCGAAAAGACTGGAGAGACAGTTGGGCCGTAAAAAACATTCCCTCAGACAACGTCTGAGAGACTCTACATAAACACTTTAAAGCTTTAACGTCCACTTACGTTCACTTCTGTAGACTTGATCACGGCAAGATCACCTCCGTAGCCTTTACAAATTTCCCTGGCGTTCTCAAATATTTCATCGTTTCCTTCGATGAGGTACATTGAGTTCCCGTATCTGCGCCAAGTGCAGTTCACGTTTTCTGCAAGAGTTAAATCGAAAATATCATTTGTTTCTTCAAAAGTAGCTGCTCGCAGAAGTAAGATTTATGACGCCAAACAGGTATGATCGTTGTTACCCAATAAGAGTCGACGCAAATGCTGTCTTCGGATAGAGTTTTGTTGTTGTTGACTAGTCTCAATGCTAATGCATAAAAATAGCTCACTTGCTACAAGGTCCGAGAAGTCGGTTATTGAAGTTCTCACATTGAGATTTTGGAGTGTCAACGAAGCGAACTGTTATTTTATCTTGTGAGATTCAAGTTGAAACATCACCTTGCAATGATGGGAGGCTGCTTTGAGAGGTACAGTTTCTATACATATCCACAGTTGCATTATCAGTACACGCTGTAGGTTGTAGGTTCAGCAAATGTCTATTCCGAATTGAGCGCACTTTCTTCGACAAACTCTTTGACCCCTTACATTTTGTATCATGGAATTAATTAGAATTGTTTTGTTGTCTAAGTTACATGTTCAAACAGAGTAGATGAGCGGAGCGAGTTTTCCCTTTATTAATATGGCACGATACTCGTCACCATGAAATCCCTATAGTGTATAGCCTAACAATATATTTCTTATTTTTGTATTTCCCATTCTTCAGACCTCAAGCTTTCAAATAGCACAAATATTTATGTTAATATCAACAATGATTTTTGTCATTATTATCAAATAATAAAACAAGGACGTGGTCATCTTAGATCGCGAGGCACGGTGGTTCGAGAGGGGAGTCAAAGAGTCTATCTATACGTAAAAAGGGAGGAGCCATCCCTAAACCGTGGAGGGGGCCTGCGACACAACCTATAATACATAGCCGGAGCCTACAACCCGGCAGTTCGGAGGATTCCTCGGCGCTTTCCGAAATTCCCCGACCATGCTACGGGTCAACAACCAATTGCCGCCAAAGATCAGTCGGCCTGATGACACTGGCGTAGCCAGGGGGGGGGCCGATGGGGGCGGTCGCCCCCCCCCCCCCCCCTAAGATTTGGACCGGGGATTTGGGAGGCGAAAAAAAAAATGCGTGTATACTGTATGCATGCACGCACATGAAGCGGGTCTCCTTTGCAACCTTTCATCAAATAAGATATTTTTTTGAATATTTCACTCAAAGTGTGCACCAGATCGTTGAATTTCAATTCAAAATATGCAAAATCTCTCGTGCTTGGGAGGGGGTATCCCCCTCCCAAACCCTCCCCCTCTGTGCCTCTTTCCCTAGCTTAGTACACTTTTTAGATTTACACACACACACACACACACACACAAATATGAATAATTCTGAGTGCACAAGACTTATCACTTATATTCCGAAAACTCAAGGTTCCCTCATGTATAAGGGGAATTTCCCCCTTTTAATCGACCCTTTCCTCCCTCAGCCCTCCCCCCCCCCATCAGTTTTTTTTTTTTTTTTTTTTTTTTTTGATTTCCAAAATGTTGATTCCATCAAATATGCGTATACGAGATATCTCAATTTCAGGCAAAAGCTCCATCGGAAGGGAAGGGTGGAGATAACACTCGCCCACGCCTTCTCCCTGCTCGACCGCCCCTTCCCCCCCCCCCTTCCGCCATGCATAGAAGTAGACTGTGGCTATACCCAGATCGCTTTATTTCAATTCTAAAAACGCAAAAGCACCGCGAGCGGGAGGGGGAATCCCCCTTCCCCTAAGCTCTACCTCACTAGACTTTATACATACACACAGATGGTGCACATTCGGAATAAGAGCTAAATTCCGTGATTTTAACACTTCGATGAAAAAGTATTGCACCAAAAATTTGCACCAGATCGCTGAATTTCAGGTCTGAAAACGCAAAATCACCTTCGTGTGGGAGGGGATATGCCCCTATCTACACCCTCGTGTGCATGCTTTTTCTGTTTGATTGCTGAACTGCAGACAGCGTTCATGATATTCAGTGTAAGAATTAATACAAGAAGATTATTTAAATGACATACCATTTTATAGGCAAATTGTTCAATAATAATCTACACTAAAATATACTGCTACCTTAACAAGTGGGACTGTTTCAACTCGTTAAAACACGCAAAAACATGCATCAAATTGCACCATTTGCAACATCATAATGCAAAAAGTTCTCACCGTGGGAGGGGGACACCCCCCTCCCACACCCTCCCCTCCCCCTTCGCTCGCTCCGCTCGCTCGGGTTCAGTCGCGTTCATGATATTCAGTGAAAAGAATTAACACAAGAAGCGTATTTAAATTGTACCATTTTATAGGCAAATTGTTCAATAATAATCTACATCAAAATATACTGCTACCTTAAACAAATGGGACTGTTTCAAGTCGATAAAACGAGCAAAAACATGCATCAAATTGCACCATTTACAACATCAAAATTCAAAAAGTTCTTACCGTGGGAGGGGGGACACCGCCTTCCCACACCCTCCCCTCCCCCTCGCTCGCTCCGCTCGCTCGGGTTCAGTCGCGTTCATGATATTCAGTGAAAAGAATTAACACAAGAAGTGTATTTAAATTGTACCATTTTATAGGCAAATTGTTCAATAATAATCTACATCAAAATATACTGCTACCTTAAACAAGTGGGACTGTTTCAAGTCGATAAAACGCGCAAAAACATGCATCAAATTGCACCATTTGCAACATCAAAATGCAAAAAGTTCTTACCGTGGGAGGGGGGACACCCCCCTCCCACACCCTCCCCTCCCCCCTCGCTCGCTCCACTCGCTCGGGTTCAGTCGCGTTCATGATATTCAGTGAAAAGAATCAACACAAGAAGTGTATTTAAATTGTACCATTTTATAGGCAAATTGTTTAATAATAATCTACATCAAAATATACTGCTACCTTAAACAAGTGGGACTGTTTCTCGTCGATAAAACGCGCAAAAACATGCATCAAATTGCACCATTTGCAACATCAAAATGCAAAAAGTTCTTACCGTGGGAGGGGGACACACCCTCCCCTCCCCCCTCGCTCGCTCCGCTCGCTCGGGTTCAGTCGCGTTCATGATATTCAGTGAAAAGAATTAATATTGAGAAGTGTGTTTAAATTATACCATTTTATAGGCAAATTGTTCAATAATAATCTACACTAAAATATACTGCTACCTTAAACAAGTGGGACTGTTTCACGTCGATAAAACGAGCAAAAACATGCATCAAATTGCACCATTTGCACCATCAAAATGCAAAAAATTCTTACCGTGGGAGGGGGGACACCCCCCTCCCACACCCTCCCCTCCCCCCTCGCTCGCTCCGCTCGCTTGGGTTCAGTCGCGTTCATGATATTCAGTGAAAAGAATTAACACAAGAAGTGTATTTTAAATTATACCATTTTATAGGCAAATTGTTCAATAATAATCTACACTAAAATATACTGCTATATACCTTAAACAAGTGGGACTGTTTCACGTCGATAAAACGCGCAAAAACATGCATCAAATTGCACCATTTACAACATCAAAATGCAAAAAGTTCTTACCCTGGGAGGGGGGACACCCCCCTCCCACACCCTCCCCCCCCCCCTCGCTCGCTCCGCTCGCTCGGGCTCGGTCGCTTCGCTCCCTCGCAGACTAACCGCCCCCCCCCCCCCCCCTAAGATCAAATCCTGGCTACGCCGTTGTACGATGAAGCGTCCCGGAAAGAACGTAAAACGTCGCTACTCCAAATTACAAATAAGTCCAGTTGACTAGATTTACCGATATAGTTCATGAGGTACTTTACCTGGATGACTGAGAACAGTCACAGACATATTCTCAAATAGAGTGATTTTCCTTCAGTGACCGGCTTTGCCATATCCAGTGTTTCTTATAGATAGTAGTGCCAGAACAAATCATTTACTGATATTTTATGTCATGGTGAAATATTCAAAGTCATAGTTGTTGTTTTTTTAATCATATTTCTCCCAACTTTTGTGAGATGGATTGTCTTTGCATCAGCAAAGTAAACGTTCTCTTTTTTTTTTTTTTAAGATCGAGCCGCCACGATGATAAACAAACACTTGTCCCCATACCTTTTGGTACTCTGCAAATGTGTCTCTTGTTGAGCCCACATGCAACGCTGCTCCATAAACCATGCTGTGATGTGTTTGAGCTGGCGAATATGCACCCACATTCGTTCGATGCAGTATTGTCCGGTATTTCATCAAAGTATTGAAAGCCTCTGGAGATTACAGGAAAAGAGAAAGGTGCGTGATAAAAGACACAGTGCTCCCTTTATGTGGAGTGTGTGCATTCTGAAACAAGGCTGATAACAATTTCCAGTATTTCGAAGTGTTTTGCAAACTTACAAGTTTCGTTCGTTTTACATAGTAACGTTAATTACTTACTTATGGGCGCTTATTTTCTGCAAGAATTCATATTCATAAATATGTTTACGTTGGAGATGGAATGAAAATGAAAGAATGAATGAATGACTGGAAAGCCCCTGCAAGTGCTACCTACCTTTGTCCAATGTCCAAATGCGTGCACATGCTCACTCATTACCAATATCACACACAGGCACATTGATATTCTGTAAAATTGTTTGGTATTTTTGTATGTATGTACATTCAACAGAAACAAAAAGAAAGAAAACAAACACATTTTCACGTTTACATTTTCTTATATAAAACTTTGATTAAAAGCAATGGATTGTGTGTCAAATTAAATTAAATCAAATTGTTTTCAAACATAGTAGATATTCGCAGATTGAAACTTACGTATGACTAAACACATTACATATGTATTCCAATGTGCACAAGTAAAAATTTCAAAACTGCATAAAAGATTTAAAAACACAAGTAAATTGAAACTCAATCATATCGCTTCAAAACGGGGTAAAAAAGAGCAAATTCAGAGAGCATGACAAAAGTTTGTGTGGTTTGTGCACTTGAAAAGAAAGTTATTATAAAATTGATATTTCTTTCCTTGGAATCAAACTCTGTCCTTTGTTACAATTATACCGAGATACCGAAAATAGTGGAAGTAAAATGAACTCAGAAAATAAATGATTACGAAGATCAATCTTACCCAAGAGTGTTTCCGTCGACCCATGTATATGAGGAAGTAAGCGATTCTTTTCGAAGTCCGAACCAGTAGCATTCGTTGCCTTCAGGCAACTTTCCCTCTAAAAAGGTCTTGGGTAGAGCATTAAATAATGACAGTGATAATACTCCAGCTGCAGATTTTTTTTTTTTTTTAAGGGCAAAGACACTTATGCTGCAGCTTAGTGAAGTGCAGACTATTCATTATTAAACAAAAGTATGTAGTGATTGGTGAAATGTTTTGATTTGGATTGTTTTTGTTTCTTTAGTTCCTTATTTGCTCGTCAATGCCTGTAAGGAAATTAGCGAAATTGCATGGTATAATTCAATCAATCAATCATTCAATCAATCAATCATTCAACTTTATTTTTCATTTCCATTAAATAAACAGGGAAAATCACATACAATGCATTAACAGAACATATTTGTGATAATTGCAATAACGTAAATTAAGATACATGTGATCACGAGTAACAACATAAATTCATTTTTTAAAGGTACATGTATATACATATACATAATACAAGGATTAGAATGGAAATGGAGGGTCCCACTAAAAAGCAAAGCTTGTATGGTATGGGACCCTCAGAAAATACATAAGAGAACGAATAATGACTTAATGAAACTACAAACAGATATATGAAGCAAAATCAAAGAAACCAATGTCAACTGACATGAAATCAATTTAGGAAGGAAAGAAAGAAAAAAAAAAAGAAAAAGGAGAAAAAGGGGGAAAATGAACTACAACACGCGCCATCGTGGACACAAGCAGACTGGATTTCATGATGTAAGAGTAATGATAAGACGCACCCTGGATTGATGTTGCGAAGGATTGGGTACATATACCGGTAAGAATGCAGAAGAGCGGACATACAAAAAGGAGAGAATAGACACAGTGTTATACGGTACAATAAGAGTAATATCTGAGGAGGACTTATGTTTGACAGATTATTTTTCTCTAATAAAAGAAAATAATTTCTATATAATTGATTAATGCTTATAAGAATGATGACTTGATTGAGATAATAAAGCGAACCTAACTCGGTTGTATATCATAAGATTTCAATAAAAATGATTTTAATTTGTTCTTGAAAGAATTCAAAGTTTTTGCAGTTACTATCGTTAGGAAGAGAGTTCCAATACTTTGGCCCATCGTAGATGAAGGTGTTCTGAGCCAGCAAAGTTCTAAAAAATAGCAAATGGAATTCATTCGATCGCCTTGTTGGATAATTGTGAACGAATTGATTTCTTGGAAACATTGTTTCAAATATATTTCGAAGATTATTCATATTATAATTATACATAAATTGTCCTAAATTAAACAAATATAAATCTTTAATTTTAAACACTTTGTTTAAAAAAATAATGGGTCAGTATGAGACAAAAATGCAGAGTGACATATAATACGGAGTGACTTCTTTTGTAACAGAAGTAATTTATCTAAGAGTGTTTGATATGTATTTCCCCACGCAAGAATACCATAAGTTAGATAAGGCAATATGAGGGATGAATATACTAGTAATGTAAGCAGGGACGACAAAGGAAGACAAACTTTAATTTTGTTAATTATACCAATATTTCGTGAAATAGTTTTACAAAAATATACAATCAATATGAAATTTCCATGAAAGCTTATCATCAACTTTTATTCCCAGAAATTTAGTATGGGAAACATTTTCCAGTGGAGTACCATCAAAAACAATATCAACAGGTAGTGCCTCTGTAGAGTTGCTAAAAAGCATATATTTCACTTTTTGAAGATTGAGAGATAATTTATTTTGCTTTCATCCATTGAGCGACATTTTCTAATTCAGGATTTATTGTATTTACAAGTAAGGGGATTATTGTGCACAAAAAAAAAAAAAAATGAATTTGAGTCATCCGCGAAGCGAATGAAAGAAAGAACATCTGATGTGTATTCTACAAAAAAAAAAACATTCATATAAACAAGAAACGGAAGCGGACCTAATAAACTTCCCCGTGGGACCCCACATTTGACATTTAACATTTGTGAGTTACAACCATTTAAAGAGACATATTACTTCCTGTTCATGAGGTAGCTCCTGAACCACTCCAAGGCATTCCCACGCACTCCGTAATGATGTAATAATTGTGAGTAACAGAGGGGAAAAAACAAACAAACAAAAGACTACCATGACTTCCACTTGGATGAGTCCACATCATAAACTGAAAATGATGACTTTGAATTTACATTATATATATATATATATATATATGTAAGTGTGTACACATGCATATGTACATTAGTATACATATATGAAAGTTATATAGTTACAGAAGAAAAATTAGGCGAAATACCATTGGGTTATTACAAAGTCAATATTGCACTGATTATTAAAACAACTGCTGCCATCATTGTAATCATTTTCAGCTTATTGTCTGAGGCATCTATTGTGCTATCATTCCAGTTTAAATCACAGTTCAATTTGTTTCCATTTCTTCAGTTCCCTTTGAAATCAGACATAGAATAACAAAACACAATTCAAGCACTATTAAGGAAGAAAACGTTGAAACAGTTATATTATGATTTGATTACCTCATATTGATTACGGTATCATTTTGGGCATTTGTTCCAAACATTGATATTAAACTTCAAAGAAGTCGAAATAAGTTCGGCCAATTAGTGCTAAACGTTGATTTGGACACATCAAAAGATGTCGCAGACTGTTGAACAAAGAATGAAGTATTAGTACTGTGATGCGATTTACTAGATAGAAATGGGCTTGAGCCGTCATATCTAGATTACATTAATTGCTCCTAATCGCCACGTGCAATACCACCACAGATGTGCTATGAAAAGTCCCCTCTTTATATCAAAACCAAAATTAAATTATGAAAAACGGTCTTTTTCATATTTCGCATGCTCTCCTTTTAACAAATGGCCAGTCATATTTACAGACTTTGAACACTTAAACTCGTAAACTCGACATCCTATTTATGCTTTTAAAGATATCAACTTTGATTGTTTCTTGTAATCTCATACTTTACATCACTTTGCCATATACTATTAGCTTTACATCAGTAGTGAGAAGTGTTTATGGTGTTGCTTTGTGTTTCGTGTTTGGCATGTAGTTTTGTTAAACTATGGCTCCTTGTATTTTTAATTCAATCTGTGTCTTGTTTGTTTGTCATACTCCCTTATGATTTTAAAGCTAGTTTATTTGTAGCATTTTTTTTAACAATGATTTTATACGTTACATCTCCTAGTTTAATTTTGTTGTTGTTGCTGTTGCTGCACTATCCTATGTTTCAATTCCTTTCAGTGTTTTATATGGGGTTCATCGTTGCGTTGTTTTTACTGCTGAAACCCAGTATTGTGCGATGTATCTTATCATTACCTATATGAAGTAGTTTGCGGGGCAATTCTAGTTGATATTTTGATTGGTCGTCAAGGTCAGCGGGCAATATTAGTGGGTATCATCCTTCTTCCGGGTCTCGCCATTCACTTTTCATGTAAACATTCCGATCAATCACAATTTCACAAAGAGGAGACATTCACAAAACCTGGACACACGCACCGCAGAAGAACGCCAATAAATCAACTCATACAAGGTCGACCACTTCCAGCAGCACTACGCGTCAAACAATGACAAGTCCATTTGTGCTCAAAAAAAGCACAGTTATTACAACTCTCCAAATTGAAACAGAAGCAAAAACAAAGTGTAAATACGTTCGGATGTTTGAAGTTCGCCTGTTACAACTAGTTGGAGTTGAATGATGTTCATTGATGAACAATAATTTTGCAATTATTCGACATGTTGGTGATGATCTACAGGTAAGTCAAATGTGGCTTGATCTATATCATAGTGTATAGCCGTATTCACATATCTTCCTAATTTACTATAGGGGATAGGTAATAATTATGATAAGACTGGCCTTGAGGGAGGTACCAGAATATATTCTTTCAGTGCGAACTTCAAGGCCAAGTATTGTAATTCTTTTTTCGTCAACCATTTTCAAAGACAACACATTCAAGATCGTCAATTGTCACTGATATTCATCCCCGCTGCCCATCGACTGGAGAATGTAAGAATCAAATTCGAACTTCGAAATTCGAACTTCAATATTATATTAATGTCATAGGGCTCTGTTGTAAAGCAGGCCCCTCTCGCCTGAAGCAGACTACCCAGTGAATTTTTTAAGAGACCAAATAAATAGATAAAGACATACATTCGCACACGAAAATTACGAAACAAAATGTGCAGTCATCAGTCATAATTGTCAATATTACTCGTATATGAATACATCGAAATCAAAGAAGTCAAATTTTAATGAAATCAATTTCTCATTAAGAAACACACCATGAATCTACCATCTTTAAGCAGGTTCTTTATAATTGATCGCAGCATCAGTAACTGCCTGGTTGGGTTTGTTTACAATTCCGTCGCTAGTTTCACACTAAAAATTAACGGGGTTGTGGAATTCATGTATTGTGCCTGCATTTTAATAGAAGATTTTCCGGTCAATTTCCAACTTTACCCAAATCAATTTAAGGTTTTGAGCCATCAATTCCGTCAAAAATGCGATAGCGAATTAGAAAAAAAAATCGTTTAAATTCGTCTCAAAATCAACAACTCAGCAATCAAATCGCAACTTGTTCCAATCCATTTGACACTGATACGACAACAGTATTCGTCAATAGTCATTCAAATTCGTCCATGCCTGACATCTCCGTCCCTTCGGTCATTCACATTCGTTAATGAGCAAGCATATTTTGCATAACTGCACTCAACTTAAGAATGTGAGGTTTGTATCAGGTAGGAAGTCAAAATGGGAAGGGGATTGGGGAAACTCTTGTTCAGGTTAATACTTGGCCTTGGTGATGCTTTGTTCATTACTTGGTTATTAACATAAAACGTCATTTCTTTTCTTCTTCTTCTTCTTTCTTTTTTTTTTTTTTGGGGGGGGGGGGTAAGATCTGGGGAAAATGTGGGAAATCTGAACTCTGTTATGGAAGTGGTATTTTGATTTCCAAAGACAGTTTATGCCCCTGTTCAACCGTTATTACCCACAAATATTCTTAAGATTCATTGCGTAATATAGGTTTTCCCGTTCATTTTCGGACTTTTAACAGTCAGTTTCAAAGGGTTTTTTATTCAATATTTCGTGCCAAGAAGCACGCAGAACGCAAATCCTAACTTCAATTTAGTCAAATGTCATTGCAATTCTTTTTTCGTCCACCATTTTCAAAGATCGTCAATTGTCACTGAAATTCATCCCCGCTGCCCATCGACTGGAGAATGTAAGAATCAAATTCGTCTTCGTTCGAACAATTTCATCATTTTTTTTTCAAACAAAGTAGTCAGATGGTATTGGTCTTTTGTTGTGAGGGTGAACCAATTCTTAGCCGGCATCATCTCACTTTATTCATCATGGAAAACGGAAAAAACATAATGTCTTTTACTTCTTGTTTCATTAAAATCAAAATTGTCTTTAATCATAATTATGTGCATGGAAATCGTAAATAACTGTTTTCGCTTGTGTGACAGTACATAATTACGTTCGGGTGCGTTTATCAGGGTGTGTTTGTATGTGTGCATGCGTGTGTGGGTGTGTGTGTGTGTGTGTGTGTGTGTGTGTGTTTATGTGAGTACGGGGTACACGTGTGTGTATGTTAATGCTAAATGTGGAAAAAGTAAACGGTTGCAGGAAAAATGAAATAACCAAGAAGGAACCCTTAATGAAAATAATTTGCTAAAAGAGGAAATTGCTTTTGCTGTTATGTGTGCAGCATTGTGACGAAAGAATTTGAATTGTAAGTTACGAGAAGGTGTGACAAATGACTAACTTGAATGAATTTTTATCGAAAATGATCGACAAAAGACGAATTTTAAACTAAGATTGGCATATTCCAGATTTCTTGGGACGAAGTTGAACTACAAATCTAATAAATTGAATGAAAAAAAAAGTTTGAAAATGAACGGCAAGACCTACGTAGATCTGTATAATGCTGTTCGTCATCAGGAGCAAGTTAATGGAATACTTGCTGCTAGGTCCATTTACATATTAACGAATTTGGGTATATTCTATTGAAAAAACGCTTACGCCTTCATCTGTTGTGTGTTTTGTATTCATTCCATTTCAATCTACAAACGTTAATACGCTGACGGCCTAGAGAGTGTACAGAACTGACTAACTGACCACCTAGAGAGAAAAAGCTGACCATCATTAAATATGCTACCAACGCACAGTGAGGACCCACACAGAATAATTATCGAGGCTTTTGAAGACAATGACACGGACTATTTGAATAGGCCTATAGGTGGACAGACTTGGTGTGTGTCAAGCGCCAGCAAAGCTACGATGATAAATATGCACCAAAAATGAAATATCACAAAATGTGTACGACAAACAATTTCAAAAGTCAGAAAGCAAAAAAAAAAAAATCAAAATCATGAATGCCATAAAAGAGGAGAATATAATGTTGAAAAGCATAAGAGAATGAAAAATAATACGGGAAATTTGAATGTAAATCATATTGACTTTTACACATGTATGCATGTATGATCAAAATGTTTGTTGTGTCCACGTGGATACATTGTACACAATAATTCAAATGTGAATAATTAAGTAGA